>NW_025889973.1:0-3108 GCF_002878395.1 Capsicum annuum | reverse complement strand
GTGGCCTGCGCACTAGGAGTGGTGGCCTGGACCCAAGAGGGGTACCAGTCGTGGCCAACTGGGCGTAGCCGTGACCAACGAGGATCGATCCACGTGTAGGGAGCCGCGCGTTGGGCCGTGACTCGTAGTGATGTCCTGTGTGCCAGTAGTGGTGGCCTGGACCCAAGAGGGGTACCATTCGTGACCAACGAGGATCAATCCATGTGTAAGGAGCCGCGCGATGGGCCGTGACTCATAGTGGTGGCTTGTGTGCCAGTAATGGTGGCCTGGACCCAAAAGGGGTTCCAGCCGTGACCAACGAGGATCGATCCACGTGTAGGGAGCCGCGCATTGGGCTGTGACTCATAGTGGTAGCCTGTGTGCCAGTAGTGGTGGCCTGTGTGCCATTCGTGACCAACTGGGCATAGTCGTGACCAACGAGGATTGATCCACGCGTGGAGCCACGACTCGAAGTGGTGGCCTGTGCGCCAGGAGTGGTGGCCTGGACCTAAGAGGGGTGCCAACCATGACCAACTAGGCTTAGCCGTGACCAACGAGGTCGTTGGTTCTCAAGCAGAGGCAATTGTTATGCACCAATTGTCCCACATTGGAAAAATAGAAAAATTCTAAGGGGATTATAAGCCAAATGGGTTCTCCTACCTATTAGACTAGTCTTTTGGGCCAGTCGTGGCCAACTGGGCATAGTCGTGACCAACGAGGATCGATCCACGTGTAGGGAGCCGCGCGTTGGGCTGTGACTCGTAGTGATGTCCTATGTTCCAGTAGTGGTGGCCTGGACCCAAGAGGGGTACCATTCGTGACCAACGAGGATCGATCCATGTGTAGGGAGCCGCGCGTTGGGCCGTGACTCATAGTGGTGGCTTGTGTGCCAGTAATGGTGGCCTGGACACAAAAGGGGTTCCAGCCGTGACCAACGAGGATCGATCCATGTGTAGGGAGCCGCGCATTGGGCTGTGACTCATAGTGGTGGCCTGTGTGCCAGTAGTGGTGGCCTGTGTGCCATTCGTGACCAACTGGGCATAGTCGTGACCAACGAGGATTGATCCACGCGTGGAGCCATGACTCGAAGTGGTGGCCTGTGCGCCAGGAGTGGTGGCCTGGACCTAAGAGGGGTGCCAACCATGACCAACTAGGCTCAGCCATGACCAACGAGGTCGTTGGTTCTCAAGCAGAGGCAATTGTTATGAACCAATTGTCCCACATTGGAAAAATAGAAAAATTCTAAGGGGATTATAAGCCAAATGGGTTCTCCTACCTATTAGACTAGTCTTTTGGGTATTTTTTCAATGTGGGACAATTGGTTCATAACAATTGCCTTTGCTTGAGAACGTCGTGACTCGTAGTGGTGGCTTGTGTGCCAGTAGTGGTGGCCTAGACCTAAGAGGGTGGTCAGCCGTGACCAACTAGGCATAGCCGTGACTAACGAGGATCTATCCATACGTGGAGCCACGACTCAGAGTGGTGGCCTGTGCGCCAGGAGTGGTAGCCTGGACCTAAGAGGGGTGTCAGTCGTGACCAACTGGGCTCAGCCGTGACCAACAAGGTCGTTGGTTCTCAAGCGGAGGCGATTGTTATGAACCAATTGTCCCATATTGGAAAAATTGAGAAACGCTAAGGGGATTATAAGCCAAATGGGTTCTCCTACCTATTAGACTAGTCTTTTGGGTGTCATCCGTGACCAACGATGTCGTTGGTTCTCAAGCGGAGGCAATTGTTATCAATCAATTGTCCCACATTGGAAAAATAGAGAAATGCTAAGGGATTATAAGCCATCTCCAACCTATTAGCCTAGCCTTTTGGGTATATTTTCAATATGGGATAATTGGTTCATAACAATCGTCTTCGCTTGAGAACCAACAACCTCGTTCGTCACGGCTGAGCCCAGTTGGTCACGACTGGCACCTCTGCTTGAGAACCAACGACCTCGTTAGTCACGGCTGACACCCTTCTTAGGTCCAAGGCCACCATTTCGAATCGTGGCTCCACGTGTGGATCGATCCTTGTTGGTCACGGCTGGCACCCCTCTTGGGTCCAGGGCAACCACTCCGAGTCGTGGCTCCACGTATGGATCGATCCTTGTTAGTCATGGCTGGCACCTCTCTTGGGTCCAGGGCCACCACTCTGAGTCGTGGCTCCATGTGTGGATCGGATCCTTGTTGGTCACGGCTATGCCCAGTTGGTCACGGCTAGCACGCCTCTCAGCCTAGTCTTTGGGTATATTTTCAATATGGGATAACTGGTTCATAACAATCGCCTCCGCTTGAGAACCAACGACCTCGTTCGTCACGGCTGAGCCTAGTTGGTCACGACTGGCACCTCCGCTTGAGGACCAACGCTCCACGTGTGGATCGATCTTTGTCCTCTTGGGTCCAGGGCCACCACTCCAAGTCGTGGCTCCACGTGTGGATCGATTCCTCGTTAGTCACGGGCTGGCACATCCCTCTTGGGTCCAAGCCACCACTCCTATTGCACAGGCCACCACTCCAAGTCACGGCCCAACGTGTGGGGCTCAATGAAAGCACCAATGTCATAAACCAAACGGAAGAATCCAACCCAAAAGACTAGTCTAATAGATGGAAGAACAAATTTGACTTATAATCTCCTTGACATTTCTCTATTTTTCCAATGTGGGACAATTGATTCATAACATAGAACACTTAATAATGCAAGTCAACTGATTCCAGAAAATGTTTTCCGCCATACCAAACACCCTTAAGGGTTTTACAATCAGAAATACAGAAAGAGAAATGGAAGAAAGAGTAAAAAAGTCAGAATGTGAATGCATTATTATGCTCTTTGTGTTCAGAGTCAACTATTCTATACATGATTATTGATGTAAGAGTCGCATCAATTTCCACCGGAACTAACGGGTGAAATATACAAAAAAAATGAATGATTTGGTGCAAGATGAGTATGCTCTTTAATTATCTTCAAAGACAACTGTCATTAATTAATGTATGAGTAATTAATGTTAGTGTGCCTAGTGTTACGTGTAGGGTGAAGATAACAATTTAAATAACAAAAAAAATTGAGTTTCACATGGGATAAATTATTAATGAGTTCCCTAACACAACCATTTAGGAAACCAAAGAGTAGAAAGAAACCTGA
>NW_025889972.1:0-1979 GCF_002878395.1 Capsicum annuum | reverse complement strand
TATTACATCACATCCTCACTAACTACTCCCTCTATTTCAATTTGTTTTTCTCAGTCTCTTCACTTTTTAATGGACTCTTTAATTCTAAATTTTCACGTGATATATGTAACATCACAAAATTAAAGAATATTTTGGTACATTTCACATATTTTAGTTTAACGCCATAAGATTCAAAAGTCGGTCTTCAATTTTTTTGAACTCTGTGTCTAAGTTAAAACTAGACAAACAAATTGAAACAATCTTTGTGTCTAAGTCAAAACTACACAATGATATTGGAACAATCTCTTTGTCTATGTCAAAACTACACAAAGATATTGAAACAATCTCTGCGTCTAAGTCAAAACTACACAAAGATATTGAAGCAATCTCTGTGTCTAAGTCAAAACTAGACGAACATATTGAAACAAAGTGATGAAATTGCATCTTAACAATGACTGAATATACATTTTATGTGACGGCATGAATTTCAAAAAAATGAAAAAAAAAAAAAAATTGGATTTGCAAAATCTAAGTATGATACTATGTCATCATATTTTTCTAATAAAAATTATACATTTAGTAGACGTTTGACCATGAAAACTAAATTTTTTTGAAGTTGGAGTTGTGTTTGGCCATGTCTTTTTTTGAATTTTTTTTTTTGACTTTTGAAAAAACTTTTTTAAATATGGTTTTATGCCCCAACTTTTACAAATTATCAAAATCACCCAACTAAAATTTACCTACTAACGGGAAAAGAACACAATTAGACACTTTTATAAATACTAGTTTACGTGTACGCGCCTTGCGCGTGTACCTCACTTTAATGAGTTCAAACATTATATTAAATAGGATATTTGTTTAAATAATAAAGATGAATATAATAATTAAATTTAATATCTTTTGAATATGTAAAGATGGAGAATTTATTTATTAAATCTCATCTTTACCAAAAATATTTTTAAAAGTTGATCGACATTCATCTACTATCTGTAAATTGCAACAAAATAATACAATGATAAAAACATCAAAATAATATAATTAAATCTAATCTTTACACACAGAAATAAAGAAGATAGATAAATACACACATGTTGAATTCTATTATGCTGACAAAAACAGTGAAGAAGTTAAGGGTTAGAAAATCAAGTATCTACCATCTAGACATGCAATCGAATCAAGTTAGATGAGTATCAACCACATTCTCCCAATAGGCAAACCGATTTGTTCTCTAGTTTAACGTACATCTCAAAATTTATAGAAGTATTTCCTTAATAGAGTCCTATTTTAGGAGTATTTTTCTAATTGAACAGTAGAAAGAAAAATATTAATTAATTCTCCTATCATATATTTTAGTAGTCTCATATATTTTAGAAAGTCTAGTAAAAAAAATATTAATTAATTCTCCTACCATATATTTTAAGAGTCTCATATATTTTAGGAAGTCTAGTTAATATAATAAAAAATAATTAAATAATAAATATAAAAAATAGTGAAAAGGCAGTTTTGTCTAAAGAAGAGTCTCGTAATGAAGGGTAAATGGTTCAAATCACTTTTATGAGTGTCTTTACACTTTTAATATATTATATAGATAGATTATAGATAGATATAGACTACAGATGTTAAACAATTGATAAGATCTTTTAAAAAATAATGAATAAAATTTTTAAATAAAATATTAATAGAGTCCTATTTTAGGAGTATTTATTTTAGTTGAACAGTAGAAAGAAAAATATTAATTAATTCCCCTACCATATATTTTAGGAGTTTCATATATTTTAGGAAGTCTAGTTAATATAATAAAAATAATTAAATAATAAATTTAAAAAATAATCAAAAGAAAGTTTTATCTAAAGAAAAATCTTGTAATGAAGGGTAAATGGTTCAATGTTTTTACACTTTTAATATATTATGTTGATAAATTATAGATGTCGAACAATTGATAAGATCTTTTATAAAATGAATGAATAAAATTTTTAAATAAAATAACAATACCTTTTATT
>NW_025889971.1:123975-132566 GCF_002878395.1 Capsicum annuum | reverse complement strand
TGACTTGAAAGTGATGAATTGTAGGTACTTTAAATTTGAACATTGCATTTTGAATTTAGTTTAGTTTAGTAACTTGTAAATTGAACTAGTGACTTGAAAGTGTTTTAGTTTAGGTACTCGTAATATGAACTTTTTATTTTGAATTTAGTTTAGATTGATAACTTGTAAGGTAAAATAATGACTTGAAAGTGTTAAAGTGTAGATACTTGAAATGTAAACTTTTTTATTTTAAATTTAGTTTAGTTTGGTAAATTGAAGAATGTATTAGTGACTTGAAAGTGTTTAAGTGTACGTACTTGAAAAATTTGAGGTTTTCATCTTGAATTTAGTTTAGTTTGTAATTTGTAAAGTGAATTAGTCTTGAAAGTGAAGAATTATAGGTACTTGAAATTTGACCTTTTTATTTTGAATTTAGTTTTGTTTGGTAACTTGTTAGCTGAATTAGTGACTTGAAAGTGTTTAAGTGTAGGTACTTGAAATGTAAACTTTTCATTCTGAATTAGTTTTGTTTGATAACTTGTAAAGTGACTTATTGACTAGAAAGTGATTAAGTGCAGGTACTTGAAATGTGAACTTTTCATTTTAAATTTATTTTAGTTTGGTAATTTGTAAGGTGAATTATTGACTTGAAAGTGATTGAGTGTAGATACTTGAAATGTGAACTTTTCATTTCGAATGTATTTTAGTTTGGTAACTTGTAAAGTAAATTAGTGACTTGAAAGTGATTAGGAGTAGGTACTTGAAATGTGAACTTTTAATTTTGAATGTGGTTTAGTTTGTAACTTGTAAGTGAATTAGTGACTTGAAAGTGATGAATTGTAGGTACTTTAAATTTGAACTTTGCATTTTGAATTTAGTTTAGTTTAGAAACATGTAAAGTGAACTAGTTCCTTGAAGGTGTTTAAGTGTAGGTACTTTTAATGTGAACTTTTCATTTTGAATTTAGTTTAGTTTGATATCCTGTAAGGTGAAATAGTGACTTGAAAGTTTTTAGGTGTAAATACTTGAAATGTGAACTTTTTTATTTTGAATTTAGTTTAGTTTGGTAACTTGAAAAGTGAAATAGTGACTTAAAAGTGTTCAAGTGTCGGTAGTTGAAAAATTTGAGGTTTTCATCTTGAATTTAGTATAGTTTGTAATTTATGAAGTGAATTAATGACTTGAAAGTGACGAATTATAGGTACTTGAAGTTTGAACTTTTTATTTAGAATTTAGTTTTGTTTTGTAAGTTGATAGCTGAATTAGTGACTTGAAAGTGTTTAAGTGTAAGTACTTGAAATGCGAACTTTTCTTGTTGAATTTAATATTGTTGGTAACTTGTAAAGTGACTTAGTGACTTGAAAGTGATTAAGTGTAGGTACTTGAAATGTGAACTTTTCATTTTGAATTTAGTTTGTCTTTGTAATTTATATGGTGAATTAGTTACTTGAAAGTAATTAAGTGTAGGTACTGGAAATGTGAACTTTGGATTTTGAAATTAGTTTAGTTTGGTAACTTGTAAGGTGAATTAGTGACTTGAAGTTGTTTAAGTATAGGTTCTAGAAATGTGAACTTTTCATTATGAATTTTGTTTTGTTTGGTAATTTGTAAGGATAATTAATGACTTGAAAGTGTTTAAGTATAGGTACTTGAAATGTGAACTTTTCATTTTAAATTTAGCTTAGTTTTCTAAATAGTAAAGTTAATTAGTGGCTTCAAAGTGTTTAAGTGTAGGTACTTCAAATGTGAACTTTTCATTTTGGATTTAGTTTAGTTTTGGAAACTTGTAATGAAAATTAGTGACTTGAAAGTTTTTAGTTTAGGTATTTGAAATGTGAACTTTTGATTTTAAATTTAGTTTAGTTTGGTAACTTGTAAAGTATATTAGTAACTTGAAAGTGATTAAGTGTAGGTGCTTGGAATGTGAATTTTCATTTTGAACTTAGTTAAGGTTTGATAACTTGTAAAGTGAATTAGTAACTTGAAACTTTTTAAGTTTAGGTATTTGTAATGTGAACCTTTCATTTTAAATTTAGTTTAGTTTGGTAACTAGTAAAGTGACTTAGTGACTTGAAAGTGTTTAACTGTAGGTACTTGAAATGTGAACTTTGCATTTTGAATTTAGTTTAGTCTGGTATCTTGTAAGGTGAATTATTGACTTGAAATTGGTTAAGTACAATAACTTGAAATGTGAACTTTTCATTTTAAATTTAGTTTTGTTTGTTAACTTGTAAGGATAAGTAGTGACTTGAAAGTGTTTAAGTGTAGGTACTCGAAATGTGAACTTTTCTTTATGAAATTAGTTTTGTTTGGGAACTTGTAAATTGAATTAGTGACCTAAAAGTGATTAATTGCAGGTACTTCAAATGTCAACTTTTCATTTGGAATTTAGTTTAGTTTGGTAACCTATAAAGTGAGTTAGTTAAATGAAAGTGATTTAGTGTTGGTACTTGAAATGTTAACTTTTCATTTTGAATTTAGTTTAGTTTGGTAACTTGTAAAGTGAATTAGTGACATGAAATTGTTTAAGTGTAGGCACTTGAAATGTGAACTTTGCATTATGAATTTAGCTAAGTTCGGAAACTTGTATGGTGAATTAGTGACTTGAAATTGTTTAAGTATAGGTTCTTGAAATGTGAACTTTTTATTTTGAATTTAGTTTTGTTTGGTTACTTGTCAGGACAATTAGTGACTTGAAACTATTTAAGTGTAGGTACTTGAAATGTGAACTTTTCTTTTTGAATTTAGTTTTGTTTGGTAACTTATAAAGTGAATTAGTGACATGAAAGTGGTTAAGTTTAGGTACTCGAAATGTGGACTTTCATTTTGAATTTAGTTTAGTTTGGTAACTTGTAAAATGAATTAGTGACTTGAAAGTGTTTAAGTATAGGTACTTGAAATGTGAACTTTTCATTTTAACCTTAGTTTAGTTTTGTAAATAGTAAAGTTAATTAGTGTTTTAAAAGTGTTTAAGTGTAGGTACTTGAAATGTGAACTTTTCATTTTGGATTTAGTTTAGGTTTGATAACTTGTAAAGTGAATTAGTGACTTGAAACTGTTTAATTTTAGGTATTTGTAATGTGAACCTTTCATTTTAAATTTAGTTTAGTTTGGTAACTTGTAAGGTGAATTAGTAACTTAAAAGTGATTAAGTGTAGGTACTTGGAATGTGAATTTTCATTTTTAATTTAGTTTAGTTTGGTAACTTGTAAAGTGAATTAGTGCCTTGAAAGTGATTTGTTGTAGGTACTTGAAATGTGAACTTTTCATTTTGAACGTAGTTAAGTTTGTAAATTGTAATTGAATTAGTGGTTTGAAAGTGATGAATTGTAGGTACTTTAAATTTGAACTTTCCATTTTGAATATAGTTTAGTTTATTAACTTGTAAAGTGAATTAGTGACATGGAAGTGTTTAAGTGTAGGTACTTCTAATGTGAACTTTTCATTTTGAATTTAGTTTAGTTTGATTACTTATAAGGTGAAATAGTGACTTGAAAGTGTCTAAGTGAGGTACTTGAATTGTGAACTTTTTAATTTTGAATTTAGTTTAGTTTGGTAACTTGAAAAGTAAATTAGTGACTTGAAAGTGTTTAAGTGTAGGTACTGAAAAATTTGAGGTTTCCATTTTAAGTGTAGTTTAGTTTGTAATTTGTAAGTGAATTAGTGGCTTGAAAGAGATGAATTGTAGGTACTTTAAATTTGAACTTTGCATTGTGAATTTAGTTTAGTTTAGTAACTTGTAAAGTGAATTAGTGACTTGAAAGTGTTTAATTAGATACTTGTAATGTGAACTTTTCATTTTTAATTTAGTTTAGTTTTATAACTTGTAAGGTGAAATAATGACTTTAAAGTGTTTTAAGTGTAGCTACTTGAATTGTGAATTTTTTTTATTTTGAATTTAGTTTAGTTTAATAACTTGAAAATTGAATTATTAACTTGCAAGTGATTTAGTGTAGGTACTTGAAATGTGAACTTTTCATTTCAAATGTTGTTTAGTTTGGTAACTTATAAAGTGAATTGGTGACATGAAAGTGATTTAGGGTAGGTACTTGAAATTTTAACTTTTCATTTTGAATTTAATTTAGTTTGGTAACTAGTAAAGTAAATTAGTGATTCAAAAGTGTTAAAGGGTAGGTACTTGAAATGTGAACTTTGCATTTTGAATTTGGTTTAGTTTGGTAACTTGTAAGGTGAATTATTGACTTGAAATTGCTGAAGTATAGGTACTTGAAATGTGAACTTTTCATTTTAAATTTAGATTTGTTTGGTAACTTATAAGGATAATTAGTGACTTGAAAGTAAAGTAAATTAGTGACTTGAAAGTGTTTAAGTGTAGGTAATCAAAATGTGAACTTTTCTTTTTGAATTTAGTTTTGTTTGGTATCTTATAAAGTGAATTAGTGACCTAAAAGTGATTAATTGTAGGTACTTCAAATGTCAACTTTTCATTAGGAATTTAGTTTAGTTTGGTAATTTATAAAGTTAGTTAGTGACATGAAAGTGATTTAGTATTGGTACTTGAAATGTGAACTTTTCATTTTTAATTTAGTTTAGTTTGGTAACTTGTAAAGTGAATTAGTGACTTGAAATTGTTTAAGTGTAGGCACTTGAAATGTGAACTTTTCATTTTGAATTTAGCTAAGTTCGGAAACTTGTAAGGTGAATTAGTGACTTGAAACTTTTTAAGTATTGGTTTTTGAAAAGTGAACTTTTCATTTTGAATTTAGTTTTGTTTGGTTACTTGTAAGGAAAATTAGTGACTTGGAACTATTTAAGTGTAGGTACTTGAAATGTGAACTTTTCTTTTTGAATTTAGTTTTGTTTGGTAACTTATAAAGTAAATTAGTGAAACGAAAGTGGTTAAGTTTAGGTACTCGAAATGTGTACTTTTCATTTTGAATTTAGTTTAGTTTGGTAAATTGTAAAATGAATTTGTGACTTGAAAGTGTTTAAGAGTAAGTACTTGAAATGTCAACTTTTCATTTTAAATTTAGTTTAGTTTGGTATCTTTTAATGTGAATTAGTGACTTGAAAGTGTTTAAGTATAGGTACTTGAAACGCGAACTTTTCTTTTTAAATTTAGTTTCGTTTTGTAAATAGTAAAGTTAATTAGTGGCTTCAAAGTGTTTAAGTATAGGTATTTGAAATGTGAACTTTTCATTTTGTATTTAGTTTAGTTTTGGTAACTTGTAAACTGAAATAGTGACTTGAAAGTGTTTAAGTTTAGGTATTTGTAATGTGAATTTTTCATTTTAATTTTTTTTTAGTTTGGTAACTTGTAAAGTGAATTTGTAACTTGAAAGTGATTAAGTGTAGGTACTTGGAATGTGAATTTTCATTTTGAATGGTGAATGGTGAAGTGATTTGAAAGTGGAATTGTGAAAGTTATTCTTTTGAAATATTTAAATGATATTTACATGATGAGAATTGATATTCTTGATGAACTGACAGTTATTGACAAATTATATGACGACTCACATGTGTTATTGTACTTATTTCATGCTTCATGATTATGATGATTTTCTTTAGGCTATGTGAGTCTTTCATACATCCTGCATATTTCTTATAAATATTTGTGACGGTGATGTTTATACAACTGCATACACCCTCATATACTCGGTCCCTTTCCATGGTACTGACCCACATCTTCGGATATGGGCTGTATTTTATCAAAATATAGGTTCAGGTTCTTAGTTTCAGGTTCAACAGAGATTCTTTGGGCACGCTGTTCTACATCCTTTGTTGTGGTGAGTTCTCATGTTCTGAGGACGTGATGATTAATGTTGGTTTCACAGAATTATTTATATTTGATAACTGAGTATGAGTCAGTTAGGGCATGTCTCAATGGCTCGCTGCTTTTATTGATTTTCTTAGAGGTTTGTCAGACTAGTATAGATGTTGGGAGTTGACTAATAAGTCGTATTTTGTTATCTTTCTTTAATTTTTTTATTCTTGGATGATGATTACTCAATTGATATTTGAGGGTTATTTATTGAAACCCCATTAATTTGTGTTGAACTAAATGAAAATGGCTCAAAGGGTTAGCTTGGGGCTACTTGTAGCCTCAAGCACCGTATAACGCTCTGGGACCCATTTTTCGAGGTGTTACATTAGTTTAGTTTGGTAACTTGAAAAGTGAATTACTGACTTGAAGGTTTTTAAGTGTAGATACATGAAAAATTTGAGGTTTTTACCTTGAATTTAGTTTAGTTTAAAATTTGTAAAGTGAATTAGTGACTTGAAAGTGACGAATTATAGGTACTTGAAATTTAAACTTTTCATTTTTAATTTTGTTTTGTTTGATAACTTGTAAGCTGAATTAGTAACTTGAAAGTGTGTAAGTGTAGGTACTTCAAATGTAAACTTTTTATTTTGAATTTAGTTAAGATTGATAACCTGTAAAGTGACTTAGTGACTTGAAAGTGCTTAAATGTAGGTACTTGAAATGTGAACTTTTCATTTTGAATTAAGTTTAGTTTGGTAATTTGTAAGGCTAATTAGTGACATGAAAGTGATTTAGTGTAGGTACTTGAAATGCGAACTTTTCATTTTAAATTTAGTTTAGTTTGGTATCTTGTAAAGTGAATTAGTGACTTGAAAGTGATGAATTGTAGGTACTTCAAATGTGAACTTTTCATTTGGAATTTAGTTTAATTTGGTAACTTATAAAGTGAATTAATGACATGAAAGTGATTTAGTGTAGGTACTTGAAATATTAACTTTTCATTTTGGATTAAGTTTAGTTTTGGTAACTTCTAAAGTGAATTAGTGACTTGAAAGTGTTTAAGTTTAGGTATTTGAAATGTGAACTTTTCATTTTAAATTTAGTTTTGTTTGGTAACTTGTAAAATCAAATAGCAACTTGAAAGTGATTATGTGTAGGTATATGGAATGTCAATTTTCATTTTGAATTTAGTTAAGTTTGGTAAGTCGTAAAGTGAATTAGTGACTTGAAAGTGATTAAGTGTAGGTACTTGAAATGTGAACTTTTCATTTTGAATGTAATTTAGTTTTTAACAAGTAATTGAATTAGTGACTTGAAAGTGATGAATTGTAGGTACTTTAAATTTGAAGTTTGCTTTTTGAATTTAGTTTAGTTTAGTAACTTGTAAAGTGAATTAGTGACTTGAAAGTGTTTAAGAGTAGGTACTTGTAATGTGAACTTTTCATTTTAAATTTAGTTTAGTTTGATAACTTGTAAGGTGAAATAGTGACTTGAAAGTGTTTAAGTGTAGGTACTTCAAATGTGAACTTTTTTATTTTGTATTTAGATTAGTTTGGTAACTTGAAAAGAGAATTAGTGACCTGAGTGTGTTTAAGTATAGGTACTGGAAAAATTTGAGGTTTTCATCTTGAATGTAGTTTAGTTTGTAATATGTAAGTGAATTAGTGACTTGAAAGTTATGACTTGTAAATACTTTAAATTTGAACTTTGCATTTTGAAAGTAGTGTAGTTTAGTAACTTGTAAAGGATATTAGAGACTTAAAAGTTTTCGAGTGTAGGTTCTTGTACTGTGAACTATTCATTTTGAATTTAGTTTTGTTCGGTAAGTTGTAATGTGTCTTAGTGACTTGAAAGTTATTAAGTGTAGGCACTTGCAATGTGAACTTTCATTTTAAATTTAGTTTAGTTTGATAATTTGTAAGGTGAATTAGTGACTTGAAAATGATTAAGAGTAGGTACTTGAAATGTGAACTTTTCATTTCAAATGTAGTTTTGTTTGGTAACTTATAAAGTGAATTAGTGACATGAACGTGATTTAGTGTTGGTATTTGAAATGTTAACTTTTCATTTTAAATTTAGTTTAGTTTGGTAACTTGTAAAGTGAATTAGTGACTTGAAAGTGTTTTAGTGTAGGTACTTGAAATGTGAACTTTGCATTTTGAATTTAGTTTTGTTTTGTAACTTGTAAGGATGATTAGTGACTTGAAAGTTTTTTAGTGTAGGTATTTGAAATATGAACTTTTCATTTTGAATTTAGTTTTGTTTGGTAACTTGTAAGGATAATTAGTGACTTGAAAGTTTTTAAGTATAGGTATTTGAAATATGAACTTTTCATTTTGAATGTAGTTTTGTTTGGAAACTTATAAAGTGAATTAGTGGCAAGAAAGTGATTAAGTGTAGATACTCGAAATGTGGACTTTTCATGTTGAATTTAGCTTAGTTTGGTAACTTGTAAAATGAATCAGTGACTTGAAAGTGTTTAAGTATAGGTACTTGATATGTGAACTTTACATTTTTAATTTAGTTTAGTTTGGTAACTTGTAAGTAGAATTTGTGACTTGAAAGTGTTTAATTATAGGTACTTGAAATGTGAACTATTCATTTTCAATCTAGTATAGTTATGTAAATTGTAAAGATTATTAGCGGCTTCAAAGTAACTAAGTGAACGTACTTGAAATGTGAACTTTTCCTTTTCTATTTTTCTTAGTTTTGGTAACTTGTAAAGTGAATTAGTGACTTGAAAATGTTTAATTTCAAGTATTTGAAATGTAAAGTTTTCAATTTAAAACTGGTTTAGTTTGGTAACTTGTAAAGTGAATTAGTAACTTGAAAGTGATTAAGTGTAGGTACTTGGAATGTGAATTTTCATTTTTAATTTAGTTTAGTT
>NW_025889971.1:91504-120975 GCF_002878395.1 Capsicum annuum | reverse complement strand
AATTTAGTTTAGTTTAGTAACTTGTAAAGTGAATTAGTGACTTGAACGTGTTTAATTGTAGGTACTTGTAATGTGAAATTTTCATTTTTGATTTAGTTTAGTTTGACAACTTGTAAGGCGAAATAGTGACTTGAAAGTGTTTAAGTGTAGGTACTTAAAATGTATTTTCAGAGCATGCCCAAAATTCTTTGCTCCCTAATGTCAATAGAATTTCATAGAAAAGTGTTGAAGAAATACTCCATTTGAGTATGGGTAGTCAGTATGATCTAGACCATATAGCCTGCAATCTAGTTTAGCAAGCAAGGATATAAGCTCCTATAGATTCTTAATTTTCCAGCTAGTCTTACTATCCGCAGTCTTATACGTATGTACATTCCAAGAGGCAATGTGTTTGTGTCCTATTAAACTATGAATTCAGCTCAGTTCATGCATCAGTTTTAGTTTCAGATATTAAATCATGATTTAGTTTGTATGTATCCGGTGTAGTATCACTATTTCTTCCTACTATTTTCATCAAATTATTATCATTCGGGGACGAATGATCCCAAAAGTGGGATATTGTAATGCCCAGAGTTTTCATGTCATAAACCTCTCATCCTTTCTCATGAGATCAGATCCAGTGCAAAGTAATGGTTACTCATAAGTTGACACTCTCGTTTCTATCTTAGCCATATAGTTATTTTTCATGTGGATTCATACACTTGTAGACCTGTTCAGTAGCTCATTATTCTTGAGATCCAGTGATTCAGGTCTATCAGTTACACATGATAGCTTGAATATTAATATTCCTCTGTGTTTCAAGTTAATTATCCACATTCGAGGACGAATGTTCCCAAGGGGTAGATAATGTAATACCCTATATTTTCGTGCTAGAATTCTAACTGTGGTTCCTATGCATCTAAGCTCTAATACAAGTGATTCTCATGTGAATACAAGTTACATGATCATTATCCTAGTCTATGGAGTAGTTTAGAGGTGAAAAATGTTCATAGCAACGACCTGGAACAAAGTTGAGCTAAGACCAATTGATTCATCCAAAGTTTGACATTCGAATCTACAAGGGTCAACTTCAAACATGTATATCTCTTAATATACATGGAAGTTTTCATCCCAATACCTATAAAATTGTAGATAATTGAATTATCTTTCCAATGATATCAATTTTGCAAAAATCCGATACTCGAGCAAAGAGTTATGCCCATTTTTATGAGAGACAATAAGGGTGTGCGATGGGAAATGCGCCGCCCAATCAAATATGTCCGATTGGGAGTGCGAGGCATACTTAAATGTCTACCATAAGGTGTGCAATGCACACCTTAAGGTCTGCCATGGGTTGTGCACTGCATACCTCACTTCCAAGTACCAAAAACACCCCTATATATGTCTATAACACGGGATTAAACTCCCATAACCAAAATAAGTTTACTTTCTCTCAAAATCACCAAGAACATTCATTTGGATTTCAACCTAAAATTTCAAATATCTTAAGATTCAACCATGAGTTTTCAATAATTCTTCGAGATTCGGAATTCCCATTCTGTGGGCTACAAGAAACACTCATTATTTTCACGAATAGAGTCCCAAGGTCAAGAGTTCATTCAAAGCTTCAAGTTTAAGGTATGTGGGATTTTTCAACACAAACACCCTTTTGTTCATGTGCCCAAATTGGTTTTTCTTTTATGAATATACATGATTTGACATGTTTTGATATGAATTTAAAGCATGAACTTATACTCTATATGGTTTTACATGAGATTATGATACTCTCTATGTTTTGGAAGTTGAATTGAATGAGAATGATGGCATTTTTGTACATAAAGCTGATTTTTTTAGATTTTATAGTAAGTTATATATATTTATGATGAAAAGCATGAATCTTGAGAAAATTTAAAATGATTTTGATGTATGATACCTTGAGTCCTAATTGAGATTTTGCTTTGAGAAATTATGTGCTATAGGCACACTGAGATTTGAATCCCAAAGCTAATTTTGTTTACCAAGATGTTCGATCATAAGGCTGAAATTTTTAGTTTTAAGTGATTATTTTTGTGCTTATGTCATAAAGTATGAAACTTTAGAAGGTTTTATGGTGATATTGATGTATGGGTTTTTGAAACCCAATTTGAGATTATTATTTTGTAAAAATCATATTTTATAAATACCTTGAGTTTAAATGATTTGAGATGATAAAGAAGCTTTGACCTTTTGGTTGTAAAAAGGATTGTTTTTGAAACCGAGATGAGAAAAGAAATCCATTTTATAGATTATTATAAAGGGGTAGCATTATGGCTCCCGTTATGAATTGTTGAATTGTGTTGTTTTGGATTTTCTTTTAAAAAGATCTGAGTTAAGTCTGTCTTTAGCATTGAGTGGGAGGTATAGTTGTTCTTGGTACTTCCCTAGAACTACATTCCCCCGTAGGATGACAGCCTAAGTCTAATTGATATAGTGATCACTAGTGAAAAGAATGATTAAGGTCCTAGTCCGATAGCAAGGATAGGACAGCTCTCCCTAATATGGGTTGGACGTTGGACCCATGTAGCTCATATGGTTTATGTCGGTTGTAAGAGACTCCCAATGTGTGTGTGTGTGTACTCTTCTATCTGAGATGAAAACATATTTGCTTAAAAGATTGAGTTTGAGAAAGTAATTATTCTTAAAAGATTTAATGAATATATTCTAAAGAGAATTGACATGAGATTTGATTATTTGATGATATGAAATTGAGGTGAAAGTGAATTGAGAATGTATTGTAATGACTCACTTTTTTACTTTACATGTGTTATTCATCTATGATTTTGATGATTTAATTCAAACTAAGTGAGTCATCTATATCTGTAATACCCCACATATTTCTAAGCTAGGAAGTGAATAAGTATTCCTACATATGAAATCTCCTATCCTGTGATTCATACTTGAGTACATGACTTACAATAAATATCCTAGTGATAGGTTAGCTTATGATGCATTAAGCGTGTTCATATGAGTCACTTAAGGTAATACAAGCTAAGAGTTTTTGAATCCATCAAGTTTTAGTGTTCGATTTTTCAAGGGTCATCTTTGAAAGAGTATAAATTGATGTTAATGTGGTATTTTGGCTGATTTAGACCCACCAAATTATAAAGAATCGAATTAGCTTTCCAATGATACCAATTTCACCTTAATCTAATACCCGAGCAAAAAGTTATGCCCATTTTTATAAGAGACAGTAAGGATAGGCGATTGGTTAGGCGCCGCCCAAGCAAACATTGGCGATTGGTTAGACGCCGCCCAACCTAGCTTAGGAAATCCCTTGGGCGCCGCCTAAGTCAGTTCCTGGTGCCAAAAACACTCCGTTTTGAGTTATTTCAGGGTAGTTAAGTCTTTTACACTCCTTAGACGTCCCTAAACTTAACCCTACAAAATATATAGCTTCTAAACATATTACAACCCTATTATCATCTCAAAGCTCATCATCCAAGAGCACTAAAAGAGAAAAACAGCTAGAGTTGTGTAACTAAGCTTGAAGATCCAATTTCAAGGAAATTCCTCCGTCAATCATCAAGAATCTTCCTTCTAAGGTATGCGGGAGTTGATTCATGGACTCCTTTCATCCATGAAGCTCAAGAACCATCTTCTAAATTTTTTCATTATGATGTTTATGTTGTTGGTGGTTGATGTTCATGTGGTTGGAGTTTTATGATCCCTAAGATGGGATCTTTGTATGTTTATTGTGAGGATATGGTGGTATTTAACCTATAAATATGTGAAATTGGTGGTTGAATATTTGTAATCTTGAAAAATCCACCTATGCCTAAGATGTACATATAAGGTGTTTGAGAAAATACCTAAGGGAATAGAAATTATGCTTTTTTGAACTAATAAGTCCTAATTGACTATTCCATGTTTTAAGTTTATGTTCAACGTGATCCCCGTGCTATTGTCTTTAATTGAAGAAGTTGTACAAGATGCTCATGATATTGTTGTAATATGGAATAACCATGTTATTAAAGCCATGCAAGTATATAAATGTTGTGTGCATACCCGATTATGTGATAGTTTGTTGAGAATCATTCTTATTATGAAAGTCTTACTAATGATATTGTGAATTGTGGACTCAAATCTTGTGATCAAGTCATGTCATGTTTGTCAGTTTCCTCCTATCAAGTCCTGGAGGTACTTGTACTCAAAAACTATAGCTGTGTGCCTCGAGCCATGTCATGTTTCACGATATCTGAACACAAGCTATGATTCCATAGACTTCAGTCAGTCATGTGACTCAGGAAAACCTCATGATCTTAGTCAGTTGTCAACTATCGGTAACATTCCGCCAGTCAATGAAATTTAGTAAGATTAATTCATGTGCAGTCAGTTATTCATGTCCAGTCCCTCCAGATGGGAGTAGACGTTAGCGCATAGTAAACCCCAGGATGGGAACTCACCCGCCAGTTCAGGATGTTTTTCTTAGTAGTCATCCTTGTGTTCCAGAACTACATAGCTAGCGTAGGTTGAGACATCTTAACCCATCAGATTAGGGTTGATGAGGTGGCTTAACCTATCAGTTTAGGGTTCGCACCTTTCTCATTGAGTACCTACCAGATAAGGATCACTCATAGGCTGTCCTTACCCGTGGCACGGTATTGACACCCCTCCGGTCAGGGCAAAGATTGGATCCCAGCTTAGCCATAATGGCATACATGGGGCATTTCGGTAAAAACACTACTTCCTACAGTTTCAGTATCAGTCTCAATAAAAGAACTCAGGGCGTTCTTCATATTTCAGTATATAAAGGATTGTCAGATACCGTCTTCTATGTTATCAGTTTTAGTATCAGTCATGAAAGTTATCAGTAAACTATGTATTAGCTTACTAGTCATGCTATCACGTATTCACGGTCCCAGTTCTATATATGTGTGTTTTCACTCCCACGTTCATATTAGTCAGTCAGTGTTGTTCATGCATGAAACCCTTTATGTTTAGCCTACCTTCCTCGTATACTCAGTACTCTAGTTGTATTGACTCATTTACGCTATAGTGCTTTCTTTTTATGTTACACCATAGTTTTTGAGACCGGAACTCCAGCCCAGTAGTAGCGGTACCATTCTAGTCGCAGAGACACAGTGAGTCCTCATTGATTCAAGGACAATATGATTTGATACATTTATTTATTTCTTCAGTTCAGTTTTACGGAGTTAGTTGGAGACATGTTCCTTCAACTCCTTATTCAGATAGTTTAGAGCCTTTCAGATTTACGTTCAGACTTAGCTTTCAGATTGAGCTATTTTGGGTATTTTCACCCACATGATTTTATTTATTTGAACCTTATGGCATTACAGTTCTATGTATTCTGCATTATTATATCATGATTTGAAGTATACAAGTATAGATATCAGTCATGGGTTAGCTTGTGGTCCCTCGGGGACATGAGCACCGTGTAGCATTTCGGTTCAGTAAATTGGGGCGTTATAAACTTGGTATCAGAGCATAAGGTTCCATAGATTCCTAGGATGTCTGAAAGCCGCATTTAGTAGAGTCTTGTACATGGGTGTGTTGGACACCACATTTATGTGCGTGAGTCTATAAGATGTTTTAGAAATAGTCCCCTTTCTTTATTATTCATATCATGCTAGTGAGTATAATCACAAGTTAAACTCTCAGTCTAATCCATTCTTCTCTTATTCCAGACCATGGCCCCAAAGAGAAGAAACCAGCCAGCTCCTCAGCCCGAAGATCCTTTCAGCAAACATGTTTCCCATGCGGAGTATAGGGCCGTATTTACCACACTTGCTCAGTCCACGGCTGCACAGAATAAATGGCCACCAATTATTCTGGCCAATCCAGTGCCCAATCCCAAAGCATCTAGGGTTCGGGATTTCACCCGGATGAACCCTCCATCTTTCCATGGGTCTAAGTTTGATGAGGACCCTCAGGAGTTCATTGACCAAGTCCAGAAGGTCATTGACATCATTGGTGTTACTTCTATTGAGAGTGCTGAGTTAGTCTCCTACTAGTTACAGGATGTTACTCATGATTGGTACAAATAGTAGAAGTCTGAGAGGCTAGATGATATAGGCCCTATATAGTGGGAGGAATTTGTCATGGCCTTGTTATACAGATTCTTTCCCCAACAGCTTAGGGAAGCCAAAGTTCTTGAGTTCATCAGCCTCAAGCAGGGGAATATGATGGTTAGGGATTATTCTCTCAGATTTACTCAGCTAGCCATGTATGCTCCTCATGTGGTTGCAGACAATAGAGCTAAGATGACCAAGTTCGTTCAGGGGTAAACTTGTTTCCTACCTTCGGGCAAGGAAAATGATCTCTAAGGGGTGTGTGTATCATCTCGTTCATGTTAAAGATTCCAATTCTGAATCTCCAAGCCTTGAAACAGTCCCTGTTGTTAATGAATACTTAGATGTCTTTCCCGAAGATCTTCCAGGCATTCCTTCCGAAAGGGAAATACACTTCGGGATAGACCTTCTTCCGGATACTCAACCTATTTCTATTCCACCATACAGAGTGGCACCAACAAAACTCAAAAAACTAAAAAACTCAGTTGAAGGATCTTTTAGATAAGGGATTCATCAGACCTAGCATTTCCTCATGGGGTGCGCTAGTATTATTCGTGCGCAAGAAGACGGTTCTCTCAGGATGTGTATTGATTAACGTCAACTCAACAAGGTCATGGTCAAGAATAGATATCCTATGCCCAGGATTTATGATCTATTCGACCAACTTCAGGGTGCTAGTTACTTCTCAAAGATAGACCTCAGATTAGGCTATCATCAGCTCAGAGTTAGAGAATGTGACATTCTGAAGACAACTTTCTGTACTCGATATGGTTACTTCGAATTTTTAGTCATGTCATTTGGTCATACCAATGCCCCTGCAACTTTTATGGATTTGATGAACCGTGTGTTCAAGCAGTATTTGGATATGTTTGTCATAGTATTTATAGATGATATGCTGGTCTATTCTCGCATAGAGCGTGATCATGCAGACCATCTCAGGATTGTTCTTCAGACTCTCAGGGGTCACCAGTTATTTGCTAAGTTCAGCAAGTGCAAATTTAGGCTAAGATCAGAAGCATTCCTTGGCCATATTGTTTTCAGTGATGGTATTAGAGTAGATCCTTAGAAAATTGAGGCAGTAAAAAACTGGCCCAGACCCCTATCTTCATCAAATATTAGGAATTTCTTAGGTTTGGCTGGCTATTACAGACGGTTTGTTAAGGGATTTTCATTTATTGTATCTTTCATGTCCAGATTGACTCAGAAGAATATTAAGTTTCAGTGGTCATATTCATGCGAGAAGAGCTTTCATGAGTTGAAGACTCGACTACCTCAGCTCCAGTTCTAGCTACTCCAGTTGGTTCAAATGATTTTGTAGTCTATTGTGATGCATCCAGAGTGGGTTTAGGTTGTGTCCTTATGCAGCATGGTAAGGTCATAGCCTACACCCCCAGATAGTTAAAGCAACATGAGAAGAATTATCCTACTTATGATCTTGAGTTAGCAGCGGTAGTTTTTGCCTTGAAGATTTGGAGGCATTATCTCTATGGAGTTTATGTAGATATCTTCACGAACCGTAAAAGCCTCCAGTATGTCTTTTCCCAGAAAGATCTCAATCTTCACAAGAGAAGGTGGTTAGAGCTCTCAAAAGATTACGACATGAGTGTTCTTCAACATTTGGGAAAGGCCAATGTTATGGCCGACGCTCTCAGTCGAATCTCCATGGTTAGTATTTCTCAAGTTGATGATAGTAAGAAAAAGATGGCTCAGGAGATACATCAGCTTGCCAGACTAGGCGTTCACTTAGTGGATTCTTTAGAGAGTTGTGTATGTGTTCATAGTAGTTTAGATTAGTTGTGTATGTGTTCATAGTAGTTTAGATTCATCTCTAGTTTCCGAGGTGAAAGAGAAATAAGACAGGAATCCTAGCCTTTTCAAGCTCAAAAAGTCAGTTCAGAATCAGAAAGTCGAGGTTTTCTCCCAAGGGGGAGATGGTGTTCTTTATTATCAAGGTCGTCTATATGTTCCAGGTATAGATGAATTAAGGCAGTGAATTCTTGCAGAAGCGCATGGTGCGCGATACTCTATTCATACAGGGGCTACTAAGATGTACCGCGACATGTGGGAGATCTTTTGGTGGAATAGGATAAAGAGAGATGTTGCAGAGTTTGTGAATAAGTTCTCTACATATCAGCAGGTTAAGATAGAGCATCAAAAACCTAGTGGTTCCATACAAGAGTTCACCATTCCTACTTGGAGGTGGGAAGAAGTTAACATGGACTTCGTGATGAGTTTTCTTAGAACTCATCATCAGCATGATTCAGTCTGGGTCATTATAGATAGAATGACCAAGTCAGCTTATTTCCTTCCTGTTTGTACTTCTTATTTTACTAAGTATTATGCCAAACTCTTTATCAGAGAGTTAGTCAGTTTACACGGTGTTCCACTATCTATCATCTCAGATAGAGGTACCCAGTTCACTTCTCACTTTTGGAAAGCATTCCAAAAGGGTCTCGGTACCCAAGTCCATCTCGGCATAGCATTTTGTCCTCATAGATATGGTTAAGTAGAGAGGACCATTTAGACTCTTGAAGATATGCTAAGTGCATATGCAATTGACTTCAAGGGAGGTTGGGAAGACCATTTGCCTTTGATTGAGTTTGCATACAACAATAGCTATCATTCTAGTATTCAGATGGCTCCATTCGAAGCTCTCTATGGTAGGAGATGTAGATCTCCAATTGGTTGGTTCGATGTTAGTGAGGCCTCAATCATAGGTCCTGACTTAGTATTCGACACCTTAGATAAAATTTAGTTGATCAGAGAGAGACTCCAAGCTACTTAGACTCAGAGCCGATAGAAGTCCTATGCAGATGTTCATAGAAAGGATCTTGAGTTCGAGGTAAATGACGATGTCTATATTAAGATCTCTTCCATAAAGGGAGTGAAGAGGTTCATCAAGAAAGGGAAACTCAGTCCCCAATATGCCGGTCCTTTCAGAATTCATTGTCACTTTGGCAAGGTAGCTTATGAGCTTGAGTTGCCTTCAGATCTAGCCTCAGTCCATCCGGTCTTCCATGTCTCTTTGCTAAAGAATTGCATAGGTGACCCAGCAGTTGTTGTCCCTATTCAGAGCATCGATATTAAGAACAGCCTCTCCTATGAAGAGATTCCAGTCAAAATCTTAGATCATCAGACTCGTAGATTGAGGAACAAAGAAGTCCCTCTAGTTAAGGTTTTTTGGCGAAATCAGTGTCATGAGGGAGCTACTTAGGAAGCAGAAGAAGATATGCGTACCAAGTATCCTCAGTTCTTCCTGACCAATTCAGATAAAACTCAAGGTAACAGTTCTCCTTAATCTTATCAGTTTCACATTTATGTTTCCATTATTAAATTGGTACCTATTAATCGTTTCATACTCAGTCATGCATTCATGTGTCAGTTATGCATGCATCAAATATGCACGAGTTCAGTATGTTTTAGCATGTCAGTCATGAGATCAAGTTTTAGTTCTTCATGTTCAGTTCATGTTCTATTATCGTGTATCCCTTCTCAGTAAATTCTCATTCGAGGATGAATGTTCCCAAGGTGGAGATACTGTAATACCCCGTATGTTTCTAAGCTAGGAAGTGAATAAGTATTCCTACATATGAAATCTCCTATCCTGTGATTCATACTTGAGTACATGACTTACAATGAATATCCTAGTGATAGGATAGCTTAGGATGCATTAAGCATGTTCATATGAGTCACTTAAGTTAATACAAGCTAAGAGTTTTTGAATCCATCAAGTATTAGTGTTCTATTTTGCAAGGTTCATCTTTGAATGAGTATAACTCGATCTTAATGTGGTATTTTTGCTGATTTAGACCTACGAAATTGTAGAGAATCGAATTACCTTTCCAACGATACAAATTTTGCCTTAATCCAATACCCGAGTGAAAAGTTATGCCCATTTTCGTGAGAGACAGTAAGTATAGGCGATTGGTTAGGCGCCGCCCAACCAAACATAGGCGATTGGTTAGGCGCCGCCCAACCTAGCTTAGGAAATCACTTGGGCGCCGCCTAAGTCAGTTCCAGGTTCCAAAAACACTCCGTTTTGAGTTATTTTAAGGGTAATTAAGTCTTTTAACACTCCTTACATGTCCCTAAACTAGACCCTACAAAATATATAGCATCTAAACGTATTACAACCCTATTATCATCTCAAAGCTGATCATCCAAGAGCACTAAAAGACCAAAAAAACTAGGGTTGTGTAACTAAGCTTGAAGATCCGATTTCAAGGAAATCCCTCCGTCAATCATCAAGAATCTTCATTCTAAGGTGTGCGTGAGTTAATTCATAGACTCATTTCATCCATGAAGCTCAAGAACCATCTTCTAAATTTTTTCATTATGATGTTTATGTTGTTGGTGGTTGATGTTCATGTGGTTGGAGTTTGATGATGCCTATGATGGGATCTTTGTATGTTTATTGTGAGGATATGGTGGTATTTAATGTATAAATATGTGAAATTGGTGGTTGAATATTTGTAATCTTGATAAATCCACCTATGCCTAAGATATGCATGTAAGGTGTTTGAGAAAATACCTAAGGGAATAGAAATCATACTTTTATGACATAATAAGTCCTAAATAACTATTCCATGTTCTACGTGTATGTTTAACGTGATCCTCGTGCTATTGTCTTGAATTGAAGAAGTTGTACGAGATGCTTATGATATTGTTGCGATATGGAATGACCATGTTATTGAAGCCATGGAAGTATATACATGTTGAGTGCATTCCCGATCATGTGATAGTTTGTTGAGAATCATTCTTATTATGAAAGCCTTACTTATGATATTGTGAATTGTGGACTCAAATCTTGTGATCAAGTCATGTCATGTGTGTCAGTTTCTCCTATCGAGGCCTGGGGGTACTTGTACCCAAAAACTATAGCTTTGTGCCTAGAGCCATGTCATGTTTCACGATATTCGAACTCAAGCTATGATTTCATAGACTTGAGTCAGTCATATTACTCAGGAAAACCTCATGATCTTAGTCAGTTGTCAGATATCAGTAACATTCCACCAGTTAATGGAATTCAGTAAGATTAAGTCATGCACAGTCAGTTATTCATGTCCATTTCCTCCAGATGGGAGTAGAGGTTAGCACCGAGTGAACCCAAGGATGGGAACTCACCTGCTAGTTCAGAGTGTAATTCTTAGTAGTCATCCTTGTGTTCTAGAACTACGTAGCCAGCGTAGGTTGAGACATCTTAACCCATCAGATTAGGGTTGATGAGGTGGCTTAACCCATCAATTTAGGGCTCCCACCGTTCTCATTGAGTACCCGCCAAATAAGGGTCACTCACAAGCTGTCCTTACTCATGGAACGGTATTGAAACCCCTTCAGTCGGGGCAGAGATTAGACCCCAGCTCAACCATAATGGTATACATAGGGCATGTCAGTTAAACACTACTTCCCACAGTTTCAGTATCAGTCTCAATAAAAGAACTCAGGGCGTTCTTTAGATTTCAGTATATATAAGACTGTCAGATATAGTCGTTCATGGTATTAGTTTTAGTATCAGTCATGACAGTTATCAGTAAACCATGTGTTAGATTACAGGTCATACTATCACGTATTAACGACCCCAGTTTCTATATATGTGTGTTTGCACTCCCACGTTCATATTAGTTAGTCAGTGTTGTTCATGTATAAAACCCTTTATGTTTAGCCTACTTTTCTTGTATACTCAGTACTCCAGTTGTACTGACGCATTTGAGCTATGGTGCTTTTTTTACGCTACACCATAGGTTTCGAGACACGAACTCCAGCCCAGCAGTAGTGGTAGCATTCGAGTCGCATAGATACAGTGAGTCCTCATTGATTCGAGACAATATGATTTAATATATTTATTTATTTTTTCATTTTAGTTTTACGGAGTTAGTTGGAGACATGTTCCTTCAACTCCTTATTCAGATAGTTTAGATGCTTTCAGATTTACGTTTAGATTTATGTTTAGACTTAGCTTTCTGATTGAGTTGTTTTGGGTATTTTCACTTACGTGATTTTATTTAGTTGAATCTTATGTCCTTACCGTTCTATGTATTCCTCATTATTATATCATGATATGCAGTATACAGGTACAAATATTAGTCGTGGGTTAGCTTGTGGTCCCTCGGGGTCATAAGCACCGTGTAGCATTCCGGTCAGCTAATCGGGGTGTTACAATATCTGCATGAATAATTTTATAAACTATAATGATATTAAGATATTATTTTATATATGCATTTCACCCCTATATGTTCGGTACTTTTCCATGGTACTAACCTACATATTCGTATATGGGCTACATTTTCTCGGAATGTAGGTATAAGGTTTAGTTGTACCTTCAGATCTAGTAAGTTTGTGGTATCCAATCAGCAGGTGATAATTCATTTTGATTCAAGGGGTTGGGCTAGTTATGCAGAGTTGATAGTGTTGTATTTTCTTTATTTAGTCATATTGAGTTGGGGTAGTCGAGAGTCATGACCCGACTACCTATAGTTAGTACTAGTAGAGGGTTCGTAGATAGTCAGTAAAAGTTAATGTATTCCATTTCAGTTTTGGTTGTAAAAGCAGAGTTGTAATCTTGTAAATTTAATTTTGTATCTATCATATTCAGGAAAGAGTTATTTTCTGCAAATTTGTATAGATTTATACTTTTAATTTAGTTGCTTATGAGTTATGCCAGTAAAAGGGTTAACTTGGGGTCATTTGTGACCCTAAGCATCGTGTTACGTCTCGGGATCTTATTTTGGGGCATTACAAACTTGGTATTAGAGCACGGAGTTCAAGTGTCCTAGGGTGTCTATGAAGTCGTGTCTAGTAGAGTCTTACGTTACGATATGGAGACATCTGTACTTTTCTTTGAGAGGCTACAGGGTATTTAGGAAATATTTTCCTTCTTTTAAGTCTAAGATCGTGCTATAAAAAGGTTCTCTAAGAAGCTTATATAGATTCTCATCTTACTCTATTCTGGCCAACTCTGCCTCATTTTCAAGGTATCAGAAGCAGTTAAGCATAATTCTCCATAGATAGTTATGGGATTGTAAGAGAGCTAGAAAGTATCCTGTATGTGCTTTTGAGTTTCGAAGATTGAAGTACTTTATTCATGTTTATAAAAGTCATGAACTAAGCCAAAGTTAGTTGTGCTTTCAGATTCCTCCTCAGAATCTACAATGTTAATCTATACTTCTCCCTCTATGTATTATTCTTGAGATAACATGATTCACAAGCTCCAGTTCTTCCCCAGGTAATGCTTCTATATTTTCTAGCAGAATTTTCAAAAGTTATAGAAAGGGCTTGAGAGGAGCTCTGTAGTGTGTTAAGTTCCTTAAGTTGAAAGTTATACCCTTATTCTTATGAGTTATTCAATTAAGACAGAGTAAGGTGTATTTTTAGATCATTGAATGTTGTGTGTCAAGTTTTTATCTCTTGTATTATGTAATCTTGTTATCATTATGTTTATGAAAAATCAAAGTCTAGTGAAGCTGTGTGGAGCTCTTTTGATTCATTAGCATAGTTGCTTTGTTATTCATCAAATTTTCTTGTTCAAAATACAAAACCAAAGTCTAGTGAAGCCGTGTGAGGCCTATTTTGATTCACTAGCAACTTGTTGTTTATCTTGTTGTTCTAGTGTTAGTTGAAAGTGTGGGTTTCTATGTAGTGATAGAAGTAGTAATGTTTAGTTGAAGGTCTTACGTTAGTTGAACTTGTGGGTTTAGAAGTGTAGTGGCAAGAATGGTGGGAAGGGCAATTTATTAAATATGTATAGCTGAATTTTTTATTATGACTTAATTAGTAAGAAAGTGATATACCCTTGTTTGTTAGTTTAGTGAAGTTAGAGAAGGAGATTATTAATTAAGGTGGATTGTTGTTTGCTTGGAGTATGAAAAGAGTTATTGATGGTATTTGTTGTGTTAGAAAGTATAGGATTTGATGGAAGTACTTGGTGGTTGAGTATTGTTACTTTAGGGTTTCCTGAGATTGCAAGAGGAAGTTTAGTTGAAATTTATAGAGCTATTAAAGTAATTTAGGTATAAAGATGGGTAGATAGTAATGATGTGAAGGAGGATATGTTAACTGATTATGAATAAGATAGGCCATATGATTATGATCAATTGTCATTGTATACTAGTTTTTCTTAATGTTGTGTTCTATAGTTTTGAAGTGAAAATTGTTTGTGAGATTGAGTTGTAAATCATGTTTAGCTGTAGACATTAAGTTTGAACTGTTGAAAGTTTGGTGGTTGATGCTAGTTATATGGAGGTGATCTAGTAGGCCTGAGTAGTGTATGCAAGAGTGTAAGATCATGTGTTCGTAATTAAGTATGATGTAGAGGTATGCCCAAGGTTCTATGGGGCTTCATTATTTTTTAAGGATTATTGCATATTGTGTGGTTAGTGGTAACGTTGAGTTTCTAGGTGGAGAAAGGCTAGTTAGATAATTTATAATGTTCTTGATAGCTAATTTAAGAAGTTATGATTGAAGATGTTGAGCATTTTTAGTATGATTATTATTCTCATGGTTTGGAAAAAAAAATATAAGAATAGACGTGTGATCTTGGTAGTTTATGATTATGTTATTAGAGATATAGGTATGGTTGCAAATGAGAGTGTAAGTCTTTGATGATGATTATTGAAGCTAGAAAGTTAAGGATGACATATGGATGGGTTGTTCAAGAATGAAGTTGGTAAGTTTGAAATTAGTTTATTCTTGTGAGTTTAGCATTTATATGTAGATAATAGAATGATGAAATTATGGCTTAATATCGAGGATATGGAGTAGACTATCATACTTAGGATACCATCTTTGACCTAAGGGGGAGATGGTTAGTGAAGAACCAAACCGAGTTTTGAGAATTAGATTGTGATATATGTCAATAATGAGTTATGATGAGATAGTGATCCCTTCTTACTCTAGAGTATTCCTTGGATTTTAGTCATTACAACACCAAATCCATCACTTGCTTGACAAATCCATGCCACAGGCCTATGCTTATACCTATCATGTGTGCTCAAGCCCATTCTCAGCTTCTAGCAAGCATGTAATAGCTTCACTCTGTGATTCGAGTTATATCTTATGAATCTATGAACTCCAGTCTTATGTTGAATAGATCATGATAAGTATAAAATCATGTTTCAAAGTATGACCAGTTTTTAAACGCATGATACTAGTAAAGTTTGCATTATATCATGCATGTCCTCATCTTAGATTTCTTTAATGAATCCATACCTTTGATATTTTATTCCTTAGGACAAAGATAAGTGTTAATGTTATGTATTGTAGTTTTCGTGCTTCTGGTTTATATGTGTTAGCCCTTTGGTGACCTCTTCCTATATTAAGATAGTGGTGATGATAGTGGAGAAGCAATGGTTTAGATGTGAGAGAGTTGATGATCCTCATTAAGAAAGATTATTTTTGTTTTTGTATCTAAGGCTAAAGTGTGAAGTAAGATTTAGGCCAAGTC
This sequence comes from Capsicum annuum, assembly GCF_002878395.1. Taxonomy (NCBI): domain Eukaryota; kingdom Viridiplantae; phylum Streptophyta; class Magnoliopsida; order Solanales; family Solanaceae; genus Capsicum; species Capsicum annuum. The sequence continues at coordinate 105,489 of NW_025889971.1, read as the reverse complement.
TTTGATATATGTTATGGTTAGTTAGAAATTATGTGTATGTTTTTAAGAATAGTGCAAGAAAATTGTTGTTGGTAAAGGTTTAGACAATATGCGAAGTATGCCTTTAGGGGTATTAGCCTTAAAGTTATATGTGATTTTTAATGATAGGCTTGAATGTCATGTTGGGCGTAAGATGATGAATGCAATATGCACTAGTAAATCCATATCAAGAGTTTTAAATTAGTCATTGAAGTGGTAAGGCATGTTATACTTAGGGTGTCAGCTCTAAGAAGATATAGAATATTAAACCTTATGGTTTAGACTAGTATTGTGGTTTTGGCATGTTGTATTTTGTGATTTAGTGTTAGGATTGATCATGGTGAGAGAATTTAGTTTAGTTTAGACCTTAGTAGAAAGATTTCACAGTGTCAATATGAAAATTATAAGTTAAATCAAATGAGTATCATATTTAAGGGGAATAGTATAGTTGAGAGAGCATTTGAGAAGTGATGCTAAGCTTCAAAGTAAGAAGTTGCATTGCCTACAGCCTAGCAAACCTATCCTAGTTTATGAGTTATATAAATATATTCCATGCTATAGAGTTATATCAATGTTGTAATTCCTTAGTCAAATGTCTTGTTCAGAGCATGCCCAAAACTCTTTTCTCCCTAACGTCAATAGAATTTCGTAGAAAATTTCTGAAGAAATACTCCATTCGAGTATGGGTAGTCAGTATGATCCAATCCATATAGCCTGCAGTCTAGTTTAGCAAGCAAGGAGATAAGCTCCTATAGATTCTTAATTTTTCAGCTAGTCTTACTATCCACAGTCTTATATGTATGTACATTCCAAGAGGCAGTGTGTTTGTATCCAATTAAATTGTGTATTCAGCTCAGTTTATGCATCAGTTTCAGTTTCAGATGTTAAGTCATGATTCAGTTCGTAAGTATCCTATGTAGTATCACAGTCTCTTCCTAGTATTTCATCAAATTATTATCATTCGGGGATGAATAATCCCAAGAGAGGGATGTTGTAATACCCCGAGTTTTCATATCATAAACCTCTCATCCTTTCTCATGAGATAAGATCCAGTGCAAAGTAATGGTTACTCATAAGTTGACACTCTCATTTCTATCTTAGCCATATAGTTATGTTTCTTGAGGATTCATGCACTTGCAGACCAGTACAGTAGCTCATTATTCTTCAAATCCAGTGATTTAGTTCTATCAGTTACATATGATATCTTGAATATTAATATTCCTCTATGTTTTAGGTTAATTATCGACATTCGAGGACTAATATTTCGAAGGGGGAGATAATGTAATACCTCATATTTTCGTGCTAGAATTCTAATCGTCGTTCCTGCGCGTCTATGCTCTAATACAAGTGATTCTCATGTGAATACAAGTTGAATGATCATTATCCTAGTCTATGGAGTAGTTTAGAGGTGAAAAATGTTAATAGCAATGACCTAGAACAAAGTGGAGCTAAGACCAATTGATTCATCAAAAGTTTGACATTCGATTCTATAAGGGTCAACTTCAAACGTGTATATATCTTAATATACATGGAATTTTTCATCCCAAGAATCATCAAATTATAGATAATTGAATTAGCTTTCCAACGATACCAATTTTGCAAAAATCCGATACCCGAGCAAAGAGTTATGTCAATTTTCATGAGAGGCAGTAAGGGTATGCGATGGGCAATGCGCCGCCCAATCAAATGTGTGCGATTGGGAGTGTGAGGCATACTTAAATGTCTGCCATAAGGTGTGTGACACACACCTTAAGGTCTGCCATGAGTTGTGCACCGCATACCTCACTTCCAAGTGCCAAAAATACCCCTATATATGTCTATAACACGGGATTAAACTCCCATACCACCAAAATAAGTTTACTTTCTCTCAAAATCACCAAGAACATTCATTAGGGTTTCAACCTAAAAATTCAAATATCTCAAGATTCAATCATGAGTTTTCAATAATTCTTCGAGATTCTGAATCCCCATTCCGAGGGCTACAAGAAACACATTATTTTCACGAATAGAGTCCCAAGGTCAAGAGTTCATTCAAAGCTTCAAGTTTAAGGTATGTGGGGTTTTTCAACAAGAACCCCCTTTCGTTCTTGTACCCAAATTGGTTTTTCTTTTATGAATATACATGATTTTACATGTTTTGATATGAATTTGAAGCATGAATTTATACCCTATATGGTTTTACATGAGATTATGATACTCTCTATGTTTTAGAAGGTGAATTAAATGACAATGATGACGTTTTTGTACATAAAGCTGAATTTTCCAGATTTTAAAGTAAGTTATATATATTTATGATGAAAAACATGAATCTTGAGAAAATTTAATATGATTTTGATGTATGAGACCTTGAGTCCTAATTGGGATTGTACTTTGAGAAATTATGTGCTATAGGCACAATGAGATTTGAATCCCAAAGATAATTTTCTTTACTAAGATGTATGATTATAAAGCTGAAATTTTAAGTTTTAAGTGATTATTTTTGTTCTTATGTCATAAAGTATGAAACTTTGGAAGGTTTTATGGTGATATTGATGTATGGGTTTTTGGAACCCTATTTGAGATTATTATTTTGAGAAAATCATGTGTTATAAACACCTTGAGTTTAAATGATTTGAGATGATAAAGAAGCTTTGACCTTTTGGTCGTAAAAAGGATTGTTTTTGAAACCGGGATGAGAAAAGAAATCCATTTTTATTGATTATGATAAAGGGGTAGCATGATGACTCCCGTTATGAATTATTGAATTGTGTTGTTGTGGATTTTCTTTTTAAAAGATCTAAGCTAAGTCCAGGAGCAGTCTTTAGCACCGAGTGGAAAGTATAGCTGTGATTGGTACTTCCATAGAACTATGTGCCCCCGTAGGATGTGAGCCTAAGGATAATTGATATAGTGATCACTAGTGAAAAGAATGATTAAGGTCCTACTTCGATGGAAAGGATACGACAACTCTTCCTAATGTGGGTTGGACGTTGGACTCCATGTAGCTCACATGATTTATGTCAGTTGTAAGAGACTCCCAATATGTGTGTGTGTACTCTTCTATCAGAGATGAAAAAATATTTGCTTAAAAGGCTGACTTTGAGAAAGTCATTATTCTTAAAAGATTTAATGAATATATTCTAAAGAGAATTTACATGAGATTTGATTGTTTTGATGACTTGAAATTAAGATGAAAGTGAATTGAGTACGTATTGTAATGACTCACTTGTTTTACTTTACATGTATTATTCATCCATGATTTCGATGATTGAATTCGAGCTAAGTGAGTCATCTATATCAGCATGCATAATTTTAGAAACGGTGATGATATTAAGATATTATTTTATATATGCATTGTACCCCCATATGCTCGGTACTTTTCCATGGTACTGACCCACATTTTTGTATGTAGGCTACATTTTCTCAGAATATAGGTACAAGGTATAGTTGCACCTTCAGATCCAGTCAGTTTATGGTATCCAGTCAGCAGGTGATGAGTCCTTTTGATTCAAGGGCTTGGGTTAGTTATGCAGAGTTTATAGTGTTGTATTTTCTTTATTCAGTTTTATTGAGTTGGGGTAGTCGGGAGTCATGACCCAGCTACCTACAGTCAGTACTAGTAGAGTATTCATAGACAGTCAGTAGAAGTTGATGTATTACTGTAATACTCTGGAAAATTTTTTGTTAGAATTTTGTGCATAAATGTATTGGATCCTATCTTTGAGAATGATTTATAGTAATGTTTCTGTGATTCATTTCTTGGATTTCGACCCACCATTTCGTAAATAATCGAATAAGATTTCCAACGATATGTGGATCACCCAAAACGAACACTCGAGCGATGAGTTACGACCATTCCGATCAAACTACGACCTTTCCGATCGAACTGTGAACAGTAAAATGTACAGGAAAAAAAATACTGCAGCTAGGTGACTTTTTTGGTCAACTTCAAACGATCATAACTCCTTGTACATAATAAAATGTGTGAGATTCTATATATCAACGAAAAGCCCTGAGAGTCTTGTTTCCAATAAAATTGGTTTCATCCAATTTGGACATCGGATCAAAAAGTTATGGTCGATAAGAGTTTCATAAGGCCCAACATTTCTCCTTGGGGTGCTCCTATGTTGTTTTTGAGAAAGAAAGATGGATCTTTGCGTATGTGCATTGATTACCACCAACTTAATAAAGTCACCGTGAAAAATAAGTAACCCCTTCTGAGAATATATGATTTTTTTGACCAATTGCAAGGTGCAAGTTATTTCTCAAAGATAGACCTTCATTCTGGCTATCATCAGCTCCAAGTTAGGGAGTGTGACATACCGAAAACCATTTTCTAAAATCGTTATGGCCATTTTGAGTTTCTTGTTAGGTCTTTCGGGTTAACTAATGCCCCAACAGCTTTATGGACCTCATGAATTGAGTTTTCAGATCATATCTGCATATGCTTATTATAGTGTTCATCGATGATATACTGGTGTACTCTCATAGAGAAGATGAACATTTTGATCATCTCCAAAGTGCATTGCAAACCCTTAAAGATCACAAGTTGTTTGCCCGATTCAGTAAGTGTGAGTTTTGGCTAAGGTCAGTTGTTTTTCTGGGTCATATCATTTATTTCAAGGGTATTAGAGTTGATTCCCACAAGACCAAAGCTGTTAGAAATTGGCCTAGACCTATTTCTCCAACTGATATCCAAATTTTCTAGGGTTAAGCTGGCTATTACTTCTATTTTGTTTAGGTTTTCTCCTTAATAGCATCTCCTATTACTCAGTTGACCCAAAAGAAAGTGAAGTTCTTGTGATCCAAATCTTGTGAGAAGAGTTTTTAGGAGTTGAAGACTCGACTCATTTCATCCCTTATTTTGACTTTGCTTGATGGTGTTGATGGTTTTTTGGTGTACTGTAATGCTTTGAGAGTTGGGTTAGGTTGTGTATTGATGCAGATGGGTAAGATTATAGCTTATGCTTCTAGACAGTTGAAACCCTATGAGAAAAATTACCCCACCCATGACCTTGAGTTGGCTGCTATTGTGTTTGCTTTGAAAATCTGGAGATACTATTTGTATGGTGTCCATGTTGATATTTTCATTGATCATAAGAGTTCACAGTATGTGTTTACCCAGAGAGAATTAAATCTTAGGTAGAGACTATGGTTAGAATTGTTAAAGGACTATGATATGAGTGTGCTGTACCATTCGGGTAAGGCCAATGTTGTGACGGATGCCCTAAGTAGAGTGTCCATGGGTAGTGTTTCGAATGTGGGAGAAGGTAAGAAAGAGTTGGCTCATGATGTACATCATTTGGCTAGATTGTGGGTTAGGTTGTTTGACTCTGCTGAAGGTAGAATAGGGGTTCAGAGTAGTTCCGAATCCTCCTTGGTTTTGGAAGTGAAGGAAAGACAATACTTAGATGCTAGTTTGGTCAGAATGAAGGAGTCAGTCAAGGGCCAAACATAGAGGTTTTCTCCAAAGGGGGAGATGGTGTGTTGAGATTACAGGGTAGATTGTGTGTCCCGAATGTTGATGATTTGAGACAGAGGATTATGGCTGAAGCACATGGGACACGATATTTTATTCATCCTAGTACCACCAAGATGTACCGAGACTTGCGAGAAATCTATTGTTGGAGTGGCATGAAGAAAGATATAACAGAGTTTGTAGCTAAGTATGAAACATGCCAATAGGTTAAGGTTGAACACCAAAGACCTGGTGGTATGTTGAAAGAGTTTAGTATTCCCACCTGGAAGTGGGAAGAGATAAATATGGACTTCGTGATTGGTTTACCTCCTTCCCAATGCCATCATGATTCCATTTGGGTTGTGCTTGATAGGTTGACTAAGTCTGCTCATTTCTTGCCTGTTCATACTTCATATACTACTGAGGATTATGCTAGATTGTATATCCGAGAGCTAGATAGACTGCATGGAGTTCCCTTGTCTATCATTTCGTATAGGGGTACTCAGTTCACTTCACAATTTTGGAAACCTTTTCAGAAGGGTCTTGGTACCCAAGTGGTTTTAAGTTCTGCTTTTCATCTACAGACCGATGGTCAGGCTGAGCGGACCATTCAGACCTTAGAGGATATGTTAAGAGCTTGTCAGTTGACTTTAAGGGAAGTTGGGATGATCACTTACCGTTGATAGAGTTTGCTTACAATAACAGTTTCCATTGTAGTATTGGCATAGATTCATTTGAAGCCTTCCTTAGCAGGAAGTGTAGATCACCCATAGGTTTGTTCGAGGTGGGTGAAGCGGCTATCCGTGGTCCTGATTTAGTATTTGAGGCTATAGAAAAAGTTAAGTTGATTAGGTAAAGGTTGAAAAATGCGCAGAGTCGTCAGAAGTCATATGTGGATGTTAGAAGGAGAGACCTTGAGTTTGAAGTTGGTGATCAAGTGTATCTGAAAATTTCACCCATGAGAGGGGTAAAGAGATTCGGAAAGAAGGGGAAGCTTAGTCCTCATTATGTTGGTCCTTACAAAATTCTTAGCAGTGTTGGTAAGGTAGCTTATGAAGTCGAGTTGCCTTTCGAGTTGTCCTCTGTTCATCCAATATTCCATGTCTCAATGCTTAGAAATCACAGTAGCGATGCTCTGTTAGTGGATTCCTCTGTGAGTGCTGACATTCAAGAAAATCTTTCTTTTGATGAGATTCCTGTTGAGATTCTTAATTTTAGTGTCTGAACACTAAGGTACAAAGAAGTTCCCTTGGTCAAGGTGTTGGGGCGAAACCAATCTGTTGAGGGTACAACTTGGAAAGCTGAGGCGGATATGCGATCCAAGTACCCGCACCTATTTTCCGCGAACTCCTATCATGCTGAAGGTACCGTTCTTTCCTAGATCACGCACTTTTGATTAATGTTGCATCAGTTCAGCTGTCATTTATTATGTGTTCAGCTTTAGTTTCTTGAATTTATGCATTCTACGTTGTATTCGGAGTGAGAAACGATGTGGTGATGAGTGTAACGAATGGTTTCAGCTGTATGCTCTATTCCCTATCTAATCTTGGCATGTCTAGCATCATTCGAGGACAAATGTTTCCAAGGGGGGGATGATGTAATACCCCGAGAAATTTTTCGTTGAAATTTTGTGCATAAACGTGTTGGTTTCATCTTATAGAATGAATTATAAATTTTTCATGCAAAATGTCTTAGATTATGATGCACCATTGCGTAGAGTATCGAATAATATTTCCAACGATATGTAGATCATCCAAAACGGACAGCCGAATGACGAATTATGAACATTCCGATCGAACCGTGAATAGTAGTGAACAGTAAAATGTGCAGGAAAAAGTACTGAGGCCTGTCGTATTTTTTCTCCAACTTTAACTGATCATAACTCCTTGTACATAATGATCTGTTTGATCTACTATATATCAACGGAAAGCTCTACGAGTCCTCTTTCTAATGAAATTGGTTTCATCGAATTTGAATATCGTAGTAAAATGTTATAGTTGATCTACTTCAGACTACCAAAATAGTCCACCAAAGGACAGATTCGAGAATTTTTTTTATTTTAGGGGCGTTTTGGTCATTCCCCCTCACCCAAAATCTGTCCAAACCCTATATTAAAGCCTATTAGAAGCATTATATGTTATATTTCATCAAACTCCCTCAAAAAGAAAACCCTAAGCTCCCGCATCCAACTTCAAGAATGTCTAAAGGTCACCATTAATTCTGCAAATTTATTCAAGATTCCAAGTTCTTAGTTCAAGAACTCCAAGAACCATCTTTCAAAGGCACGATTAACATCTCCAAAATGTGTATCGGTCTAAAGTTCATCATTCAAGGTATGTGGGGTTTTTCAAAAAGAACTCTCTTTTGTTCTTGTGCCCGAAAGTAATTTTCTTTACAAAGACATAATTTTTATATGATTTTTTATGAATTTGAAGCATGAACCCATATCTTATGATGATTATTATGAAATTTTGATGTTTATGATTTTGAAAGATGAATTTACATGTGTGGTGATATAAAGCATGAATCTTGAACGATATTTATCATGATTTTGATATTTGGGCCATGAATCTCCTTTGAAAATTGTGTTTTTTTTTTTCAGAAAGTGTGTTATAAGCATGTTAATGTTGAATATTTGAGATATTTTGAATGATTTGACCTTTTGATCTTAATGGAGTTATTTTGAACTCGAGTGAAAGAAATCCACTACGCGTTGATTTTGATAGATGGGAAACATGATGGCTCCCGATGTATTTTTGTATATTACTGAAATTGTTTTGTTGTGGATTGTCTTTGAAATGATCTGAGCTAAGTCTTGGAGAAATCTTTAGAATCGAGTGGGAGGTATGAAGCGACCTTACTTCCCTAGAACTATGTGCCTTCGTAGGAGTGAGCCTGAAGCTAATTTATATAGTGATCACTAATTTGTGTAGATTTGATATCGATAGTCTTACTCCGATGGCAAGGATAGGACGTCTCTCTCCAACGTGGGTTGTACGTTGGACTCTATGTACCTTACATGGTTTATGTCGGTTAAAGGATCTCCCAGTGTGTGTGTGTTTCCTTGTGTCTATGGTGAATAGTGAAGTGAATTGAAAGTGGAATTGTGAAAGTTATTCTTTCGAAAGATTTATATGATGACTCACATGTGTTATTGTACTTATTTCATCCTCTCATGATTATGATGATTTTCTTCAGGCTATGTGAGTCTTTCATACATCCTGCATATTTCTTATAAATATTTGTGATGATGATGTTTATACAACTGCATACATCCCCATATACTTGGTTCCTTTCCATGGTACTGACCCACATCTTCAGATGTGGGCTGCATTTTCTCAGAATATTGGTTTAGGTGCTCAGTTCTAGGTTCGACAGTGATTCTTCGGGCATGCCGTTCTACATCCTATGTTGTGGTGAGTCCTCATGCTTCGAGGATGTGATGTTTGATGTTGGTTTCACGAAATTATTTACATTTGATAACGAGTATGAGTCAGTTGGGGCATGTCTCAATGGCTCGCTGGTTTTATTGATTTTCTTAGAGACTTGTCTGACTAGTATAGATGTTGGGAGTTGACTAATAAGTCGTATTTTGTTATCTTTCTAAAATTCTTTTATTCTTGGATGATGATTACTCTATTGATATTTGAGGGTTATTTATGGAAACCCCGTTGATTTGTGCTAAACTGAATAAAAGTGGCTCAAAGGGTTAGCTTGGGGCTACTCATAGCCTCAAGCACCGTGTGACGCTCCGGGACCCATTTTCTGGGGGTTACAAACTTGGTATCAGAGCCTAAGGTTTTAAGGTTTCCTAGGGAGTCTTACAAGCCGCGTTAAGTAGAGTGTTGATCATCGGTGTGTAGCATGCCACATCTATAAGCAAGAGACTACAAGACATTTTAGGAAAAAGTTTGATTCTTTCTTTCAGAAGTCTATAACGCTTAAAGTGTCTCTCTCTGCTATTGATTCGTTCTCTTCTTTTTCGGAAATATGCATCCACGTTGAGCAAGAAAAATTAATGATGGTTAGCAACCTCAACCCGCTCACCCATGGAATTAAAACGTGTCTCATCTTGAATTTCGGGCAGCCTTTCAGGCGCTGGCCTAAGCTGTTACTGAAAATTTTCATGCCAACCCGGACGTGACTCCACAACAGCAGGGAGATGATTCAGATGCTGCCAAGATTTGTGATTTTATGCGGATGAATCCATCAGAATTCTATGGGTCCACGTCTGATGAGGATCCATGGTTGTTTTTAGAGGAGGTGCAGAAGATTACTTAGGTGAAACATGTATTTGAGGAACATAGTGTGGAGTTGGATGCATATAGGTTTAAAGATCTTGCTTATGACTAGGTTATTGCTTGGAGGAAAGTAGAGGTGAGGGAGCTATCCCTACAACTTGGCAAGAGTTCCAGGATGCATTCCTGGATAAGTTTTTCCCTTTGGAGATGAGGGAGACAAAGGTAGAAGAGTTTATGAACCTGCGACAGGGCTCTATGACTATTAGGGAGTACTGTTTAAAGTTCAATCAGTTTACCAACTATTTAAAGTTCAATCAGTTTACCAAGTATGCTCCTGACTTAGTAGCTGATAATCGGGCTAGTATGAGTAAGTTTGTGACTGGATTGTCTAGTTATGTGGTTAAAGAGTATAGGTTTGCTATGCTGAATAGTGAGGTGAATCTTTTTAGGCTGATGACTCATGCCCAACATATTAAGACAGACAAGATTAAGGAGAGAGATAGAATGAGAGGCAATAAGAGAGCTAGGTCCGAGCAGCAGGGATAAGGTCAGACCAGATCATAGGGAGGGAGTCGCCCTTAGTATCAGGATCATTCGTCTATTCCAGAACCATGATCTTCTAGTGCTCCCATACCTAGAGGTATGCAGGAGCAAGGTACGAGGTCATGTACATCCAGGTCCAAGTATAGTACTGACAGTAAGCAAAATTGTCCTCTGTTCGTAAGTGTGGTAGGGCTCATTTGGGTGAGTGTTGGAGTGAGAAGAGGGGTTGTTTTTGGTGTGGTGACATGGGTCAAAGAGTTAGAGATTGCCCACAGGATGGACAAGGGCGTCGTGACTATCGCCCTCAGACCCAGACTCAGACTGTTAGTGCTCCAGTTCCAGTGACTCGCCCAGCCCCAGCTTAGGGCGCCTCTTCTAGCAGTGCTGGCGGGCAGCACCAGATTAGATTCTATTCTTTACAATCCCACCAGGAACAGGAGGAATCTTCAATGTTGTTACTGGTATTCTTCGTATATTTCAGTTTGATGTGTATGCTTTGTTGGATCCTGGATCTAGTTTCTCATATGTTACACCTTTGATTGCTGTGAATTTTAAAATGAGTCCTGAGATTATTCTGAGCCTATCCTAGTTTCTACCCAGTGGGTGATTTGATTGTTGCCTAAAAAGTGTATAAAACATGTCCTGTTACCATTTTTCAAAGAGTCTTGTTGGCTGATCTGATTGAGTTAGACATGGTAGATTTTAATGTGATTCTGGGTATGGACTGGCTGTATTCTTCTTTTGACTTTATTGATTGTCGGACTCGAGTGGTCAAGTTTCAATTTTCGAGTGCATCGGTGTTTGAGTTGTCTGGGAATTCTGTGTCACCCAAGAGTCATTTTATCTCTTACCTCAAAGGTAGAAAGATTATTTCCAAGGGGTGTATTTACCATTTGGTTAGAGTCAAAGACACTAAGTCTGAGACTACAACTCTCTAGTCTGTTAACGTCGTAAATGAGTTTTCTGATGTCTTTCTAGATGATCTCCCAGGGATACCTCCTGATAGAGAGATAGAGTTCAGGATTGATATTCTTCCCAATACTCAATGCATTTTTATTCCTCCTTACCGTATGGCCCCTGTAGAACTTAAGGAATTGAAAAAGCAACTCAAAGATCTACTAAATAAGGGTTCATAAGGCCCAACGTTTCTCCTTGGGGTGCTCTTGTGTTGTTTGTGAGAAAGAAAGATGGCTCTTTTTGTATGTGCATTGATTACCACCAACTGAATAAAGTCACCATAAAAAATAAGTACCCCCTTCCGAGAATAGATGATTTTTTTGACTAATTACAAGGTGGAAGTTATTTGTCATAGATAGACCTTCATTCCGGCTATCATAAACTCAAAGTTAGGGAGTGTAACATCCCAAAAACCGCTTTCCAAACTCATTATGGCAATTTTGAGTTTCTTGTTATCTCTTTCGAGTTAACTAATTCCCCAGCAGCTTTGATGGACCTTATGAATCGAGTACATATCTGCATATGTTTGTCATAGTGTTGATCGATGATGTACTGGTGCACTCCCATAGTGAGGATGAACATTCTGATCATCTATGAACTGTCTTGCAAAGCCTTAGAGGTCACAAGTTGTTTGCCAATTTCAGTAAGTGTGAGTGTTGGCTAAGTTCCGTTTCTTTTCTATGTCATATAATTTCTTCTGAGGATATTAGAGTTGATCCCCAAAAGACCGAAGCTGTTAGAAATTAGCCTAGACCTATTTGTCCAATTGATATCCAAAGTTTCTTGGGTTTAGCTGGCTATTGCTGTTGTTTTGTTGAGTGTTTCTCCTCTATAGCATCTCCTATGACTCGGTTGACCCAACATATAGTGAAGTTCTTATGGTCCGAATCTTGTGAGAAGAGTTTTCAGAAATTGAAGACTCGACTCACTTCAGCTCCTGTTTTGACTTTGCCTGATGGTGTTGATGGTTTTGTGGTGTACTGTGATGCTTCGAGAGTTGGGTTAGGTTGCGTATTGATGCATAAGGATAAGGTGATAGCTTATCCTTCTAGACAGTGGAAACCCTATGAGAAAAATTACCCCACCCATGACCTTGAGTTGGCTGCTGTTGGGTTTGCTTTGAAAATCTGGAGAAAGTATTTATATGGTGTCCATGTTGATATTTTTACTGATCATAAGAGTCTGCAGTATGTGTTTACCCAGAGAGAATTGAATCTTAGGCAGAGACGATGGTTAGAATTGTTAAAGGACTATGATATGAGTGTGTCATACCATTCGGGAAAGGCCAATGTTGTGGCGAATGCCCTAAGTAGAGTGTCCATGGGTAATGTTTCGCATGTGGTAGAAGGTAAGAAAGAGTTGGCTCCTGATTTACATCATTTGGCTAGATTAGGGGTTAGGTTGTTTGACTCTGTTGAAGGTAGTATAGGGGTTCAGAATAGTTCCGAATCCTCATTGGTTTCGGAAGTTAAGGAAAAACAATATTTAGATGCTAGTTTGGTTAGACTGAAGGAGTCAGTCAAGGACAAAAAAGTAGAGGTTTTCTCCCAAGGGGGAGATGGTGTGTTGAAATTGCAGGGTAGATTGTGTGTCATGAATGTTGATGATCTGAGACAGAGGATTATGGCTGAAGCGCATAGGGCGCGATATTCTATTCATCCAGGTGCCACCAAGATGTACCGAGACTTGCGGGAAATCTATTGGTGAAGTGGCATGAAGAAAGATATAGCAACATTTGTAACTAAGTGTACAACATGCCAATAGGTTAAGGTTAAAAACCAAAGACCTTGTGGTAAGTTGCAAGAGTTTAGTATTCCCACCTGGAAGTGGGAAGAGATTAATATAGACTCCGTCATTGGTTTACCTCCTTCCCGATGCCATCATGATTCCATTTGGGTTGTGGTTGATAGGTTGACTAAGTCTGCTCATTTCTTGCCTGTTCATACTTCATATACTGCTGAGGATTATGCTAGATTGTATATCTGAGAGCTAGTCAGACTGCATGGAGTTTTGTTGTCTATCATTGCGGATAGGGGTACTTAGTTCACTTCCAAATTTTGAATAACTTTTCAGAAGGGTCTTGGTACCCAAGTGCTTTTGTGTTCTGCTTTTCATATGCAGACCGATGGTCAGTCTGAGCGGACCATCCAGACCTTAGAGGATATGTTAAGAGCTTGTGCACTTGACTTTAAGGAAAGATGAGATGATCACTTATCATTGATATAGTTTGCTTACAATAACAGTTTCTATTGTAGTATTTGCATGGATCCATTTGAAGACTTATATGGGAGGAAGTGTAGATCCCCCATAGGTTGGTTCGAGGTTGGTGAAGCGGCTGTGAGTAGTCCTGATTTGGTATTTGAGGCTATGGAAAAAGATAAGTTGATTAGGGAAAGGTTGAAAACTGCACAGAGTCGTCAGAAGTCATATGTGGATGTTAGAAGGAGAGACCTTGAGTTTGAAGTTGGTGACCAAGTGTATCTGAAAATTTCACCCATGAGGGGGGTGAAGTGTTTCGAAAAGAAGGGGAAGCTTAGTCCCCGTTATGTTGGTCCTTACAAAATTCTTAGCCGTGTTGGTAAGGTAGCTTATGAAGTCGATTTTCCTTCCGAGTTGTCCTCTGTTCATCCAATATTCCATGTCTCAATGCTTAGAAATCACAGTAGCAATGCTCTGTTAGTGGATTCCTCTGTGAGTGCTGACATTCAAGAAAATCTTTCTTTTGATGAGATTCCTGTTGAGATTCTTAATTTTAGTGTCTGAACACTAAGGTACAAAGAAGTTCCCTT
>NW_025889971.1:79586-88504 GCF_002878395.1 Capsicum annuum | reverse complement strand
GTAGAAGAAAAGAAAAAGATGATGAAGTGCAGATGGAAGGCCACTTACGGACCCACCTATGGTCCATAAATGGTACTTATGCCTATTGTATGTAGGCCTGTAGATACTAGAAGATATGTTGTGCAAGTTTAGTTTTGTTTTAACACATACGAAGACTTAATTATATGGCATAAGTGGTACCTACGGGCTCTTAGTAGGTATCTGAAGCCTAGAATTTACCTTTAGAACTAGGTAGTACCTACAACCTATAAGTCGGTTTGTTGATAATGATCCACTTACACGTTGATAAAATTTAAGGTGATTGTTATCATTATAATACCCAAATTTGAGTCAGGGTCAAATCCACAAGGAACAATGTGATTGGTGATCGAATAAGTTCGAGATAAAAGTTACTTGTATAATTCAAACATAGGATACAAATATTTGGGGGTTTTGAATATTTATAAAATATCACAATTTTTGGATTCTAGAAAATTAATTTGAGGCTACAAATAATTAGAGTATAATCAATTATGAATGGATTTTGGGGTTATGCCATTCTAGGTGTGAATATATACATGTGTAATTGAGAATTTATCAAAATTTAGCTAGGAGTCATTGGTAGGCTAGATATAAAGTTTTAGTGTTAGTGTTTCAACTATACACTAAATTGGAGTCATAAATTATTTTTAGTACTCATGATCATGCCAAACTTACCAATCCAAAATATCAAGTAAGCATCCCTATTTCTAGGATGATGCCCATCAAGCTAACTAAATCGTATAACATCCTTATTTCTAAGCTAATTTTAAAGAAATAACTAGTATAAATACTTGATCAAAATTACTCATCACCCACATCCCTCTTTCAAGGATGATGTGGGATCACAGTCAATTTGGGGTTTTCACCTATAAATCACATTCTTTGAGGTTTTCACCCACTAATCTTATTTCAACTATGGAGTTATAACAAAACCCAAAACAAATAGCTAATTAGGTAGATACATAAATAACAGCCATGCATAAATTACAACCTATCCAAGTATAACCCCAAGACGAAGAACTAGCAACTCATAAAGATAATAAACAAGAATATACCAAAATCCCCATCAAATTGAATCATAAAAGATAAGGAGACGGCCAATCCACACTATATATTCCAATAAATCTTCAATAGAATTTTCCATTTCATCATTTTGGAGTTACTCCAATGTCTTCTTAGCTCAAGATTAGTACACAATTTTTCTCCAAGCTCCAAGTTATAAGCTACAAAGTACAGATGAAAGATAGGACAAAAGATGGTGAAATGAGCTAAAAACCTCTATTTAAGCCCCAATTCTACATTTAGTAAATACTACAAAAATGCCACCTTGCTCATGGTCTCTTTAAGAACATTACAAATTTTCCCCTAAACTTTTTCCACCCTATAGCGACCCCCATCTCTTAACTGTGATTGCAATACCGTGATAGCGGTGATCATATCGTGATCATCATTTGTTGACTTGATTTTTGATTATGATCACGACCCTTAGTCCCGGATCATGGTAATTGAGGGTCAATGCTTGGGTGTGATTTCTAACATTTGGCTTTTTTCTTTCACATTTCTTCTCTATTACCTTTTCCTCAACTCAGTTTTATCAAGTTTCCTTGATTATATTGTAATTTGAACTTCTACCTACACCAATGCACATTAAGTAAGAAAATTACAAAAAATCAATAGAAAAGCATGAAAATTTAGGCTTAAAAGGTACTCGTAAGTTGTAATATTTATGACTTATCAGTCATATGTAGGTGCAGACTTAGTTTTTATATTTTATTTTGGCTAGGATTTTTAGGTTTTATGATGTATCCTATAAATACCACATTGATATTTTGCTATTAATTTACTCATTTTATATTCTCACAATATCATATTGAGTTCTAACATACATTTTTTATCTTGGAATTCTTGTTCTTATCTTTTAAGATTTAAGATTATTTTGATATTCTAGTTTTCATTCTTAATTTATTGTGAGATTGTTCATATGATTTTAATTATTAATTCTATGAGTGTTCTTGCAAACAAAAGTGGATAAACCTCTTTTATAGGGTTGTGGGAACCCTGATGGAAAAAAATAAAGAAAGTGCAAAGTTTTTCTTGATTAGTGTTTATGCATCAATTGTGGTTTTCTTCATATTGATTGCTTTCTTAGAGTCAGCAGATGCTATGAACCCATTTGTATTTGGTACTAACTTAATAGAGAGGTTGACATTAAGAAAATAAGATCACAATATTAACTTGAAGTTATCAACTATGATCTAATTAACTTGAGACCGAGAGGAGATAGTTAATATGGTATCCAGGAAAAGGATTAGAAATGCGACACTTTGAGACCAAGAAAAGTTGAGTGAAATTCACCAAAGGTTGTCGAGAGATAGTTGGTGATACATAATTGTTAGATTGTGCATAAAAAGCACCAAGATAGTTTGACAAGAACGATAACTATGTAGAGTTGGGATGAAACACCCATGATTTTTAGCTCTGGGAAATTTCTTTATCTTTGAGCTCACTTTCTTGGTTATGACTCACCCTATGAGTCATAGGGTGTCCTGACAAGTCGTTGGGACTAGTCGTAACCAAATTACAATGTTTGTGGCTTGATTATTGTCTGAGTACGAGTGACTTACTAAGAGTCATAAGGATATGTTATGAGTCATTTGGTGTAATTTTAGGGTATCCATTGTAAGTCTCAATTTGGATTCTGAGTTGACTATGACTAGACTCTACGAGTCATAGGGTACTAATAAGATTCATGTGGATAAGTCGTAAGGTCAACACTGTAGAGTGCCTTAGTGGTACTACCTTGGTTATGAATTAGGGCGATGAGTCATAAAGAGTGTCTATGACTCAAGGATTGACTGGTAATCAAAGGCGGAACTTCTTCAGCTTTTAAGTTAAGGGCATTCTAGATATTTCTCCTGTAATCCAAATTTAAATCCATGTCTTATAGTCTCCTTAGGTTATTATTAGCCATCAAAAACACATCTAAGTAACTTCCTAACACTCTCAAATTCCTCAAGGTCAAGAACACTTAGTGTTTTCAAGAGGTTGATCATTTAGGGCTTTCAAAAGTGTGTTCTCTCTTTATATTTTTTTATTTCATACATGTTACTCATCCCTCATTGTTTATTTTTAAAAGTCACTTGTTTTAAAGTGTTGTTTCATTATATGTTATGTTGGTTTTGTAATAGAAGTTGGGGTTTTTTAATTGTTTGTGAATTGAATAATGTTTCTCATGATTTATATATGATTTTCATGTTGTATTATAGTTTGAACCTATGGGTGCATGGGTACGAAAAATGAACTAGGGAATTATGATTTTTAAAAACTTGTGACTTTGAAGTGGTTATGTCCCCAACCCCATTATGTGAAGTTTGCATTAAGTTATGTGAAAGGTGGGAATTTGTAAAATTAAAGTAGTCTTGAATTATTACATGATATAAAGAGGTATTTGAAACACAATGGTCTTAGTTAAAGAAAAAAAGGAGTCGATGTTCCCCTAGCTTTTATTAATAAACAGAGGGAGTTGTTTTCCCTAAGATAATGGAAAATTATTTTGGCATATTGTTGTTACCTTTCAAGTGTAGTTGATATGATGAAACCAATAATATCTGCCTTAGTTGAAATGTGGTTTATGATTGTGATTGTGTGATAAATATTTTAACTATACTCTAACAAGGGTTGTGTAGCTGAGCCGTAAAAGTATAGATCGGGGTGATCGATTTGTGTTTGCCAATGTGGGGTCAAAGTCGCCAGGGAGGTTCGAGTCCCCCTATTATTATTATTATTATTATTATTATTATTATTATATTATTATTATTATTATTATCTCTTAATTAGGGAGATTTGAGCCCCCCATAAATCATTACATGATCAGGTGCTTAAGTCACCTTAGTATATGTTGGGAGGTTCTATTCCCTCATAAATCATTATATGATCAGGTGCTCAAGTGACCTTTGAATATGTTAGGAGGTTCAAATACCCCGTGTACATATATATGAAATTATTTTCTAATTTGTATGGCTACACGCATTGGGGCCCAACATGGGTGTGATAGATGAGGTCCATATAGCCCGTGGGTAATATTATGTGATGGTTGAGCTACATAATCCAGGTTATATTTTTAAAGTATATGCTAAACCTTGCTCCATTTCTCAACATGTGATATATATATATATGTATATGCATTTGATTATGTGCATTAGTTTGAATGATTTTTTAACTGTCGATTATGTCATTATGTTATCCTTATTCTCTGGTTATAAGCTACCATTCACCCCGCTAACCATATTCGAATGTCGTACCCCATGCAATGCAGGAATATGTCATACTTCTACTACTTTTACACAGTGATTAGGTTTTTAGATCATCTCATGAGTTGACATTGAAGTGGTGAGCTTTCATACATTAGAAGTCTATATTTTATTTTTTGTTCCTCTTATGTCTTAAACTTATTTTTAGCTATTGTTGGGGGCATGTCCCGACACTTCGTTGATATTTAGCTTTGGATCATTCTTAAGAGGTTTTGTTTGCACTACTATGGTTATTGGGCGATGTTGGTTGGTTGTTTTTCTAGTCGTCGGTTGTTGGTTATAGATATGCATTAAACTTTTCTTAAGTTATTGCATGCTCTCATTTTATATGTTTTGAATTGAACCATCATTGGTGTGTGATATTTCATATGGTTAGGTTTAGGAGATGATCTATGGTCCATGTGGGACTTGAGATACCTGGCATGGCCTGGCCTTGGTTTAGGTTATGTCAAAGTTCTATTAGAGACTAGATATGGTGTCATTAGGTGTCTAACAAATCCCTACCAAGTAGAGTGTTATTTATGGGTGTGTAGCATGCCACACTTATAAGGGAGAAGCTATGAGACATTTAGTAATATTTTCCTTTCTTGTTGTTCCATTTCAAGATATATAGTTTAAGGTCTTAAGTATATCTAATTCCCATGTGTTCGCTTTTCAAATCATGCCTTCTAAATGATATAAAACTCATGGAAACACGTCTATCCTACTTGAGGATAATACAGATGGGACATATCCTACTTATGGGGTACAAACCCGATCTAGGGGTCCAATTCCTAATTTTCTTTCTGGAGTTCCACTGCTCCTCTCTTATCCTCCTCAATCTCCTTATGCTAATGTGTTGAATGTAGAATTTATTTAGTCTATTCATATGTTGTCTAAGTTGGTAGCTTCTTAGTCTAAGTATGTAGTGTCTATCACTCCATCTTCTGAGGCGACAAGGGTTGGCCACTTTATAAAGTCTTCCAAATTTTAGTGTGTTAAGTTTGAGGAGGATCCTTAAGGTTATATAGATGAGATAGAGAGGATCTTCCTGGTTATGCATAATACTAATGAGGATGGTGTAGAATTCAATGCCTACCAACTAAAGAATATAGTATGCCAATGGTATGAGGAATGAGAATATTCTAGGGAAAATGATTTTGAATCTGCATTATGGGATAATTTCTCTAGTGCTTTTCTGGACTGCTTCTTTTCTTAGGATTTGAGAGAGATGAAAGCAAAAAGGTTTGTTAATTTGAAGCAATGTAGAATAATAGTAAAAGAGTATGCCTTGAAATTCCATCAGTTGTCCTAATATGCTCCAGAGTTATTGTCTAGCATCTGGGCTAAATGAGGAAATTTGCTTTTAGGTAGTCTCGTGATTTAATTCTAAAGAGTAAGACTGCCTTGTGAAATAAGGATATAGACATCTCGAGATTGGTTATGTATATGCAGTGGGTTAAGGAATAAAAGTAGAAGATGGCGGAGATAGGGGAAAAGCAAAATAAGAAGTTTAGATTTATTGATCAGGATGGAGATCAATAGTAGAGTGGTAGAGATAGAGGAAACTGGTCTAATAAAAAGAGGTATTTCTGGTTCCACTCTACGACTAGTGCTCCTTATTTAAAGTTGTTAGGTGGGATTTGTTCTCAGTATGATAGTAGTTTTAGGGTGCAGGGTGTCCAATCTTAGGCTTTTGGGGCTAAGTCAGCTCAATCGTATCCCCCTTATAGATTTGCGGTCAGATGCATCATGGTTTTATTGAGTAAAGGAGGAATAAGTTCTTTAAATATGGTCAGACTTGTCATCTACAGAGGGATTGTCCTTCTAAGGTTTCATTTTGGGTGAATAAGATTTCTTTTTCAACTTTACCAGCTACAACCCCAAAGGTTGCTACTTTTTCTTCTTGTAACGACACTTCTAGAAATTACTTGTATACCCTTGCTTCCCGCTAAGACTCTGAGGCATCTCCCGATGTCATTACTGGTATGTTACGACTCTTTTCTCATGATATGTATTGCTTTTTTGATCTAGGGTCTACACTTTTTTATGTGACCCCATTTTCGGATGTGTATTTTGGTTTCGGTCTTGAGTGTGTCTCTAATCCCTTTTCTATTTCTACAGTAGTGGGGGACTCAATGGTTACTAGAAGAGTAAATATGGGTTTGTGGTATCTGTTGGTGGCAGAGAAACTCTAGTAACTATGATAAAGTTAGACATGGTTAATTTTGATGTCATATTGGGGATGGACTGGATGCACTCGTTCTATGCCTCCTTAGATTGTTGAACTCATAAAGTTATGTTTAAATTCCCAAATAAGCCAGTTATTGAATGGGAAGGGGGTTCTCTAGTGCCTAAGGAAAGGTTCATATTATATCTTATAGCCCAGAGGTTGATTTCTAAGGGATATCTTTATCATTTGGTCCATGTTAAAGATTCTAACTCGGAGGGTTCATCCCATGGTTAATGAATACCCGAAGGTTTTTCCTGATGATCATCTTGGTATCTTTCCCGATAGGGAGATTGATTTTGGGATTGACCTTATTTCAGGCACTCATCCTATTTCCATCCATCCTTATAGAAGGGCTCCAACTAAGTTGAAAAAGCATAAGAAGTAGTTGAAAGATCTTTTTGACAAGGGTTTTATCCATCCTAGTGTGTCTTTTTGGGGTGCTTCTATTTTGTTCATACATAAAAAGGATAGTTCCCTTCAAATGTGGATCAATTACCATCATTTGAAATAGGTTACAATGAAGAATAAGTATTTTTTTCCTCGGATTAATGATTTATTTGACCAGCTTCAGTGTGCTAGATGTTTCATTAAGATTTACTCGGGTTACCTTCAGCTAAAGATTAGGGAGGTGGATATCCTTACGACTACCTTTCGAGTGTGGTATGGTCATTTTATGTTTTTGGTGATGTCTTTTGGTTTGACTAATTCCCCAGCGACATTCATGGACTTAATGAATAAGGTCTTTTATTAGTTTATGAATTTGTTCATTATCGTGTTTATAGATGATATTCTGGTGTATTCCAAGAGTGAGGTATATCATGTCAATCACCTCCATATTATGTTACAAACCTTGAAAGATCAGTATTTGTATGCTAATTTTTCGAAGAGCGAGTTCTTATTGAAGGCTGTTACTTTTCTAGGTCATGTCATTTCTAGTGAAGGAATTATGGTGGATTCAGAGAAAGTTTTAGTTGTTAAGAAGTGGCCTAGGCCCACGACTCCAACCGATATTCAGAGCTTCTTAGGTTTAGTCAATTTCTATAGGATATTTAAGGAGATTTTCTCGACTATAGCTGCCTCGTTGACTAAGTTGACCCAGAAGAAGGTGAATTTCTTGTGGTCTGATGCTTATAAGGTTAGTTTTAAGGATCTAAAAGACAAGTTGACTTTGGCTCAAGTCTTGAGCCTGCTCAAAGGTAATGATGGATTTGTGATTTATTGTGATGCATCCCATGTGGGGGTTGGTTGTGTCTTATTACAACATGGTAGGATGATGGCCTATTCTTCTAGATAATTGAAAGTTCATGAGAAGAATTATCCGACTAATGACTTAGAATAGTTGGATGTAGTGTTCTTATTGAAAATATGGCATCACTATTTATAAGTAGTACATGTTGATATCTTTTCTGATCATAGAGCCTGCAATATGTTTTCACCTAGAAGGAGTTGAATCTTAGCAGAGGAGGTGGCTTGAGTTGCTGAAAGACTATGACATGAGTTTCCATTACCACCCAGGTAAATCTAATATGGTTGTTAATGCTTTTAATAAGTTATCCATGAGGAGTCTAGCTCATGTGGATGAGGATAAGCGAGAGTTGGTGAAAGATATTCACCGTTTTACTAACCTTGGAGTTCATCTCTTGGACCCTAAGGATGGTGGTGTGTTTTGCAAGAGGTGGCGAAGTCATCCCTTGTTGCTAAAATAAAAGAGAAATAGGTACTGGATCCCATCTTAATAAAGATTAAGGGAGATGTGGGTTAGCAAAAGGTTATAGCTTTTGAGATTGGTGGCGACGATATCTTGAGGTACTAAGGCCGATTATATGTTCCAAAATAGATGGATTATGAGAGTGGATCTTAGCTGAGGCTCATAAGTTACGTTATGCCATTCATCCTGGTTCGATGAAGATGTATCATGATCTTATGAAGATTTATTGGTGGAAGAATATAGAGATAGATGTGGCCAATTTTGTTACTAAATGCCTTGTATGTCAACAAGTGAAGGTTGAGCATTTGCGTCCGGAGGGTTGTATCAAGAAATTGGGTTACCTGTATGGAAGTGGGAAGTTATTAATATTGATTTTGATTTTGGACTTCCTCGGTCTCGAAATCAGTTTGATTCGATTTGGGTCATCATGGTAGGATGACTAAGTCTTCTCACTTTTTGCCGGTGAGGATAAATTATTCTGCAGAGAATTATGTGAAGTTGTTCCTCCAAGAGATTATGAAGTTGTATGGAGTGACTATTTATATCATGTCAGATTATGGTACTCAATTCTCATCACACTTTTAGGGTTTTTGTTAGAGAGGTTTAGGAACTAAGGCGATCCTTAGTACTGCTTTCCACCTGCAGTCCGATGGGCAAGCAGAAAAAA
>NW_025889971.1:66664-76586 GCF_002878395.1 Capsicum annuum | reverse complement strand
AACAACACTTTAAAACACATGCTTTTTACAAATTAACAATGAGGGAAGAGTAACATGCCTGAAATAGTAAGATTTATAGAGAGAAATCACCCTTGAAAGCCCTAATTGATCAACCTCTTGAAAACCCTAAGTGTTCTTGACCTTGAGGCACTTGAGAATGTTAGGAATTTTCTTTGATATGACTATGAGGGCTATTGATACCCTAAAAGGGTTATAAGACGTGGGTTTAATTTGGGTAAGAGGAAAAATATACAAAATGCCCTTAACTTAAAAGATGAACAAGTGCCACCTTTCACAACGGGTCAACCCTTGAATCGTAGTTGCTCCTTATGACTCACCACCATGAGTTATAACCAAGGGAGTATCACCAAGGAACCCTTCATTGTTAACCTTACAACTCATCCACAATTGAGACATATACTGGACACCCTACGTTTACAACTAATGACTCGTAACATATCCTTACGGTTCTTAGTGGGCCACACGTACTCAAATTAGAATCAAAGGACAAACTTTGTAATTTGGGTATGACTCATCCCAACGACTCATTAGGACACCCTACAACTCATAGGGTGAGTCTTTACCAAGGCAGTGAGCTCAAAGCTCAACAAATTTCCAAGTTCCAAAAACTTGAGGTATTTCTATTCTCCCCTACATGGATCATTTGTCCTAGAATAATGGGACAAGTCAGTTACTAGCACTATTTAATTCCATATTCCCCTACTCTTACCATTAAAAAAGACAAAAAACAAATATGCCATGGAAATTACACTTTTCTTTAACGAAGTCAGAAATCAATGATTTTAAGGAATACATATACTTTAAGAATGATTATCCAAAGAAAAAAATAAAAAGAATGAATACTTGGACTTCATGTCCTCTTTGGCTTCCCACGTAGTTTCATCCATCTTTTGGTTCCTCTAAAGAACCTTTACCGAAGCCACGTCCTTTGTTTACAGTCGATCAACTTATCAATCCAAGATTTCAACCGAAACTTTATCATACAATAAGGATCTAAAATACCTACCTCCTCCGAAAGAATAACCATCGAAGGATCACCCATAAACTTTTGCAAATTAAAATATGAAACACCAAATGAAAGAAGCTCAAACTAGAGGGAAACTCAAACTCATATGCAACATTACCAACCCTCTTCAACAGCAAGTACGAACCAATATAGTGGGGACTTAGCTTAACCTTATTACAAAACTGCATCACTCTCTTCATGGGAGATACCTTTAAGAATACCCAATCACCAACACTAAACACCGACCTTTGCCTTACATCTGCATAGGACTTTTGGTGGCTTAGGGATGTCTTAAGTATATATGAAATCACCTTCACCTTCTCTATTTCTTGGTGAACCAAATCTTGGCCAAACATCTCAGCCTCACAAACTTCAAACCACCCGATGGGATACCTATACCTGCTACCAAACAAGTCCTTAAAAGGAGCCATACCAATACTAGAGTGGTAACTATTATTATATGAGAACTCTATAAGAGGAAAATGATCAACCCAACTACCACAATAGTCAATCAAACAAGCTCAAAGCATATCTTCCAATGTCTGAATAGTTTTTTCTGCTTGCCCATCGGACTGCAGGTGGAAAGCAGTACTAAGGCTCGCCTTAGTTCCTAAACCTCTCTGGCAAAAACCCTAAAAGTGTGATGAGAATTGAGTACCATAATCTGACATGATATAAATAGTCACTCCATACAACTTCATAATCTCTTGGAGGAACAACTTCACATAATTCTCTATAGAATAATTTGTCCTCACCGGCAAAAAGTGAGAAGACATAGTCATCCTACCACGATGACGCAAATCGAATCAAACTGATTTCGAGACCGAGGAAGACCAAAAACAAAATCAATATTAATAACTTCCCACTTCTATACAGGTAACCCAATTTCTTGATACAACCCTCCGGCCGCAAATGCTCAACCTTCACTTGTTGACATACAAGGCATTTAGTAACAAAACTGGCCTCATCTATCTCTATATTCTTCCACCAATAAATCTTCATAAGATCATGATACATCTTCATCGAACCAGGATGAATGGCATAACATGACTCATGAGCCTCAGCTAAGATCCACTCTCATAACCCATCTATTTTGGGAACATATAATCGGCCTTAGTACCTCAAGATATCATCGCCACCAATCTCAAAAGCTATAACCTTTTGCTAGCCCACATCTCCCTTAATCTTTATTAAGATGGGATCCAGTACCTATTTCTCTTTTATTTTAGCAACAAGGGATGAATTCGGCACCTCTTGCAAAACACACCACCATCCTTAGGGTCCAAGAGATGAACTCCAAGGTTAGTAAAACAGTGAATATCTTTCACCAACTCTCTCTTATCCTCTTACACATGAGCTAGACTCCTCATGGATAACCTATTAAAAGTATTAACAACCATATTAGATTTACCTGGGTGGTAGTGGAAACTCATGTCATAGTCTTTCAGCAACTCAAGCCACCTCCACTACTAAGATTCAACTCCTTCTAGGTGAAAACATATTGTAGGCTCTATGATCAGAAAAGATATCAACATGTACTACTTACAAATAATGATGCCATACTTTCAATAAGAACACTACATCTAACTATTCTAAGTCATTAGTCGGATAATTCTTCTCATGAACTTTCAACTACCTAGAAGAATAGGCCATCACCCTACCATGTTGCATCAAGACACAACCAACCCCCACATGGGATGCATCACAATAAACCACAAATCCATCATTACCTTTGAGCAGGCTCAAGACTTGAGCCAAAGTCAACTTGTCTTTTAGATCCTTAAAACTACCCTTATAAGCATCAGACCACAAGAAATTAACCTTCTTTTGGGTCAACTTAGTCAATGAGGCAGCTATAGTCGAGAAAATCTCCTTAAATATCCTATAGAAATCAACTAAACCTAAGAAGCTCTGAATATCGGTTGGAGTCATGGGCCTAGGCCACTTCTTAACAACTAAAACTTTCTCCGAATCCACCATAATTCCTTCACTAGAAATGACATAACCTAGAAAAGTAACAGCCTTTAATAAGAACTCGTTCTTCAAAAAATTAGCATACAAATGCTGATCTTTCAAGGTTTGTAACATGATATGAAGGTGATTGACATGATATACCTCACTCTTGGAATACACCAGAATATCATCTATAAACATGATAATGAACAAATCCATAAACTAATAAAAGACCTTATTCATTAAGTCCATGAATGTCGCTGGGGCATTAGTCAAACCAAAAGACATCACTAAAAATATAAAATAACCATACCACACTCGAAAGGTAGTCGTAAGGATATCCGCCTCCCTAATCTTCAGCTGAAGGTAACCCGAGTCAATCTTAAAGAAACATCTAGCACACTGAAGCTGGTCAAATAAATCATTAATCCGAGGAAAAAGATACTTATTCTTCATTGTAACCTATTTCAAATGATGGTAATTGATGCACATTTGAAGGGAACTATCCTTTTTATGTATGAACAAAATAGAAGCACCCCAAAAAGACACACTAGGATGGATAAAACCCTTGTCAAAAAGATATTTCAACTACTTCTTATGCTTTTTCAACTTAGTCAGAGCCCTTCTATAAGGATGAATAGAAATAGGATGAGTGCCTGAAATAAGGTCAATCCCAAAATCAATCTCCCTATCGGGAAAGATACAAAGATGATCATCAGGAAAAACCTCCGGGTATTCATTAACCATGGGACGAACCCTCCGAGTTAGAATCTTTAACACGGACCAAATAATAAAGATATCCCTTAGAAATCAACCTCTGGGCTATAAGATATAATATGAACCTTTCCTTAGGCACTAGAGAACCCCCTTCCCATTCAATAACTGGCTTATTTGGGAATTTAAACATAACTTTATGAGTTCAACAATCTAAGGAGGCATAGAACGAGTGCATCCAGTCCATCCCCAATATGACATCAAAATTAACCATGTCTAACTCTATCATAGTTACCAGAGTTTCTCTGCCACCAACAGATACCATAAACCCATATTTACTCTTCTAGTAACCATTGAGTCCTCCACTACTGTAGAAATAGAAAAGGGATTAGAGACACACTCAAGACCGAAACCAAAATGCACATCCGAAAATGGGGTCACATAAAAAGTGTAGACCCTAGATAAAAAAAGCAATACATATCATGAGAAAAGGGTCGTAACATACCAGTAATGACATCGGGAGATGCCTCAGAGTCTTAGCGGGAAGCAAGGGTATACAAGTAATTTTTGGAAGTGTCGTTATAAGAAGAAAAAGTAGCAATCTTTGGGGTTGTAGCTGGTAAAGTGGAAAAAGAAATCTTATTCACCCAAAATGCAACCTTAGAAGGACAATCCCTCTGTAGATGACAAGACTGACCATATTTAAAGAACTTATTCCTTCCTTACTCAATAAAACCATGATGCATCTGACCGCAAATCTATAAGAGGGATACGATTGAGCTGACTTAGCCCCAAAAGCCTAAGATTGGACACCCTACACCCTAAAACTACTATCATACTAAGAACAACTCCCACCTAACAACTTTAGATATGGAGCACTAGTTGTAGAGTGGAACCAGAAATACCCTTTTTTATTAGACCTGTTTCCTCTATCTCTACCACTCTACTATTGATCTCCATCCTGATCAGTAAATCTAAACTTCTTATTTTGCTTTTCCCCTATCTCCGCCATCTTCTGCTTTGATTCCTTAACCCACTGCATATACATAACCAATCTCGAGATGTCTATATCCTTATTTCACAAGGCAGTCTTACTCTTTAGAATCAAATCACGAGACTACCCAAAAGCAAATTTCCTCATTTTAGCCCTGATGCTAGACAATAACTCTAGAGCATATCAGGACAACTGATGGAATTTCAAGGCATACTATTTTACTATTATTCTACATTGCTTCAAATTAACAAACTTTTTTGCTTTTATCTCTCTCAAATCCTAAGAAAAGAAGCAGTCTAGAAAAGCATTAGAGAAATTATACCACAATGCAGATTCAAAATCGTTTTCCCTAGAATATTCTCATTCCTCATACCATTAGCATACTATATTCTTTAGTTGGTAGGCATTGAATTCCACACCCTCCTCATTAGTATTATGCATAACCAGGAAGATCCTTTCTATCTCATCTATATAACCTTAAGGATCCTCCTCAAACTTAACACACTAAAATTTGGAAGACTTTACTTTATAAAGTGGCCAACCCTTGTCGCTTTAGAAGATGGAGTGGTAGACACTACATACTTAGACTAAGAAGCTACCAACTTAGACAACATATGAATAGACTAAATATATTCTACATTCAACACATTAGCATAAGGAGATTGAGGAGGATAAGAGGGGAGCAGTGGAACTCCAGAAAGAAAATTAGGAATTGGACCCATAGATCGAGTTTGTACCCCATAAGTAGGATATGTCCCATCTGTATTATCCTCAAGTAGGATAGAGGTGTTTCCGTGAGGTTTATATCATTTAGAAGGCATGATTTGAAAAGTGAACACATGGGAATTAGATAGACTTAAGACCTTAAACTATATATCTTGAAATGGAACAACAAGAAAGGAAAATATTACTAAATGTCTCATAGCTTCTCCCTTATAAGTGTGGCATGCTACACACCCATAAATAAGACTCTACTTTGTAGGGATTTGTTAGACACCTAATGACACCATATTGAGTCTCTAATAGAACTTTGACATAACCCAAACCAAGGCCAGGCCATGCCAGGTATCTCAAGTCCCACGTGGACCATAGATCATCTCCTAAACCTAACCATATGAAATATCACACACCAATGATGGTTCAATTCAAAAAATATAAAATGAGAGCATGCAATAACTTAAAAAAAGTTTAATCCATATCTATAACCAACAACCGGCGACTAGAAAAACAACCAACCAACATCGCCCAATAACCATAGTAGTCCAAACAAAACCTCGTAAGAATGATCCAAAGCTAAATATCAATGAAGTGTTGGGACATGCCCCCAACAATAGCTAAAAATAAGTTTAAGACATAAGAGGAACAAAAAATAAAATATAGACTTCCAATGTATGAAAGCTCACCACTTCAATGTCAACTCATGAGATGATCTAAAAACCTAATCACTGTGTAGAAGGAGTAGAAGTATGACATATTCCTGCATTGCATGGGGTACGACATTCGAATATGGTTAGCGGGGTGAATGCTAGCATATAACCAGAGAATAAGGATAACATAATGACATAATCGACAGTTAAAAAATAATTCAAACTAATGCACATAATCAAATGCATATGCATATATATATATCACATGCCGAGAAATGGAACAAGGTTTAGCATGTACTTTAAAAATATAACCAGGATTATGTAGATCAACTATCACATAATATTACCCACGGGCTATATGGACCTCATCTATCACACCCATGTTGGGCCCCAATGCGTGTAGCCGTACAAATTAGAAAATAATTTCATATATATGTACACAGGGTATTTGAACCTCCTAACATATACTAAGGTCACTTGAGCACCTGATCATATAATGATTTATGAGGGACTCGAATCTCCCAGCATATACTAAGGTGACTTAAGCACCTGATCATGTAATGATTTATGGGGGGCTCAAATCTCCCTAATTAAGAGATAATAATAATAATAATAGGGGGACTCGAACCTCCCTGGCGACTTTGACCCCACATTGGCAAACACAAATCGATCACCCTGATCTATACTTTTACTGCTCAGCTACACAACCCTTATTAGTGTATAGTTAAAATATTTATCACACAATCACAATCATGAACCACATTTCAACTAAGGAACATATTATTGGTTTCATCATACTAACTACACTTGAAAGGTAACAACAATATGCCGAAATAATTTTCCATTATCTTAGGGAAAAAAACTCCCTCTGTTTATTAATAAAAGGTAGGGGAACATCGACTCCTTTTCTTCTTTAACTAAGACCATTGTGTTTCAAATACCTCTTTATATCATTTAATAATTCAAGACTACTTTAATTTTACAAATTCCCACCCTTCACATAACTTAATGCAAACTTCACATAATGGGGTTAGGGACATAACCACTTCAAAGTCACAGGTTTTTAAAAATCATAATTCCCTAGTTCATTTTTCGTACCCATGCACCCATAGGTTCAAACTATAATACAACATGAAAATCATATATAAATCATGAGAAACATTATTCAATTCACAAACAATTAAAAAACCCCAACTTCTATTACAAAACCAACATAATATATAATGAAACAACACTTTAAAACAAGTGCCTTTTAAAAATAAACAATGAGGGATGAGTAACATGTATGAAATAAAAAAATATAAAGAGAGAACACACTCTTGAAAGCCCTAAATGATCAACCTCTTGAAAACACTAAGTGTTCTTGACCTTGAGGAATTTGAGAGTGTTAGGAAGTTACTTAGATGTGTTTTTGTTGGCTAATAATAACCTAAAGAGACTATAAGACATGGATTTAAATTTGAATTATAGGAGAAATATCTAGAATGCCCTTAACTTAAAAGATGAAGAAGTTTCGCCTTTGATTACCAGTCAATCCTTGAGTCATAGACACTCTTTATGACTCATCACCCTAATTCATAACAAAGGTAGTACCACTAAGGGACTCTACAGTGTTGACCTTACGACTTATCCACATGAATCTTATTAGTACCCTATGACTCGTAGAGTCTAGTCATAGTCAACTCAGAATCCAAAATGAGACTTACAACGAATACCCTAAAATTACACCAAATGACTCATAACATATCCTTATGACTCTTAGTAAGTCACTCGTACTCAGACAATAATCAAGCCACAAACATTGTAATTTGGTTACGACTAGTCCCAACGACTTGTCAGGACACCCTATGACTCATAGGGTGAGTCATAACCAAGAAAGTGAGCTCAAAGATAAAGAAATTTCCCAGAGCTAAAAATCATGGGTGTTTCATCCCAACTCTACATAGTTATCGTTCTTGTCAAACTATCTTGGTGCTTTTTATGCACAATCTAACAATTATGTATCACCAACTATCTCTCGACAACCTTTGGTGAATTTCACTCAACTTTTCTTGGTCTCAAAGTGTCGCATTTCTAATCCTTTTCCTGGATACCATATTAACTATCTCCTCTCGGTCTCAAGTTAATTAGATCATAGTTGATAACTTCAAGTTAATATTGTGATCTTATTTTCTTAATGTCAACCTCTCTATTAAGTTAGTACCAAATACAAATGGGTTCATAGCATCTGCTGACTCTAAGAAAGCAATCAATATGAAGAAAACCACAATTGATGCATAAACACTAATCAAGAAAAACTTTGCACTTTCTTTATTTTTTTCCATCAGGGTTCCCACAACCCTATAAAAGAGGTTTATCCACTTTTGTTTGCAAGAACACTCATAGAATTAATAATTAAAATCATATGAACAATCTCACAATAAATTAAGAATGAAAACTAGAATATCAAAATAATCTTAAATCTTAAAAGATAAGAACAAGAATTCCAAGATAAAAAATGTATGTTAGAACTCAATATGATATTGTGAGAATATAAAATGAGTAAATTAATAGCAAAATATCAATGTGGTATTTATAGGATACATCATAAAACCTAAAAATCCTAGCCAAAATAAAATATAAAAACTAAGTCTGCACCTACATATGACTGATAAGTCATAAATATTACAACTTACGAGTACCTTTTAAGCCTAAATTTTCATGCTTTTCTATTGATTTTTTGTAATTTTCTTACTTAATGTGCATTGGTGTAGGTAGAAGTTCAAATTACAATATAATCAAGGAAACTTGATAAAACTGAGTTGAGGAAAAGGTAATAGAGAAGAAATGTGAAAGAAAAAAGCCAAATGTTAGAAATCACACCCAAGCATTGACCCTCAATTACCATGATCCGGGACTAAGGGTCGTGATCATAATCAAAAATCAAGTCAACAAATGATGATCACGATATGATCACCGCTATCACGGTATTGCAATCACAGTTAAGAGATGGGGGTCGCTATAGGGTGGAAAAAGTTTAGGGGAAAATTTGTAATGTTCTTAAAGAGACCATGAGCAAGGTGGCATTTTTGTAGTATTTACTAAATGTAGAATTGGGGCTTAAATAGAGGTTTTTAGCTCATTTCACCATCTTTTGTCCTATCTTTCATCTGTACTTTGTAGCTTATAACTTGGAGCTTGGAGAAAAATTGTGTACTAATCTTGAGCTAAGAAGACATTGGAGTAACTCCAAAATGATGAAATGGAAAATTCTATTGAAGATTTATTGGAATATATAGTGTGGATTGGCCGTCTCCTTATCTTTTATGATTCAATTTGATGGGGATTTTGGTATATTCTTGTTTATTATCTTTATGAGTTGCTAGTTCTTCGTCTTGGGGTTATACTTGGATAGGTTGTAATTTATGCATGGCTGTTATTTATGTATCTACCTAATTAGCTATTTGTTTTGGGTTTTGTTATAACTCCATAGTTGAAATAAGATTAGTGGGTGAAAACCTCAAAGAATGTGATTTATAGGTGAAAACCCCAAATTGACTGTGATCCCACATCATCCTTGAAAGAGGGATGTGGGTGATGAGTAATTTTGATCAAGTATTTATACTAGTTATTTCTTTAAAATTAGCTTAGAAATAAGGATGTTATACGATTTAGTTAGCTTGATGGGCATCATCCTAGAAATAGGGATGCTTACTTGATATTTTGGATTGGTAAGTTTGGCATGATCATGAGTACTAAAAATAATTTATGACTCCAATTTAGTGTATAGTTGAAACACTAACACTAAAACTTTATATCTAGCCTACCAATGACTCCTAGCTAAATTTTGATAAATTCTCAATTACACATGTATATA
Organism: Capsicum annuum; assembly: GCF_002878395.1. Lineage (NCBI taxonomy): Eukaryota > Viridiplantae > Streptophyta > Magnoliopsida > Solanales > Solanaceae > Capsicum > Capsicum annuum. The sequence continues at coordinate 66,675 of NW_025889971.1, read as the reverse complement.
TTCACACCTAG
>NW_025889971.1:48133-63664 GCF_002878395.1 Capsicum annuum | reverse complement strand
GGTTTTTTTTAATGTTTATGAATTGAATAATGTTTCTCATGATTCACATATGATTTTCATGTTGTAATTATGGTTTTGAACTTATGGGTGAATGGGTACGGTAAATGAACTAGGGAATTGTGATTTTCCCATACTTGCTACTTTGAAGTGGTTATATCCCAAACCCAATAATGTGGAATTAGTTTTGAGTTATGAGAAAGGTGGGAATTTGTAAAATTTAATTAGTCTTGAACTATTGCATGATATAAAAATGTATTTAAAATACAATGGTCTGATTTAATGAACAAAGGGAGTCGATGTTCCCCCACCTTGTATTAATGAACAAAGGGTGTTTTTTTCCCCAAGATAATGGAAACTTATTTTTGCTTGTTGTTGTTACCTTGCAAGTATAATTGGTATGACGATACCAACAATGTATGCCTTAATGTGAAATGTGATTCATGATTGGGATTGTGTGATAAATGTTTTAATTGGGCAATAATAAGGGTTGTGATGCCGAGTCCTGAAAGTGGAGGTCCGGGTGACCGATACTGGAAACTGCATTTACCGACGCGGGGGTCAAAGTGGACAAGAATGTTCGAGTCACCCTATTATTATTTCATGATTAGGGAGGTTTGAGTCCCCTGTAAATCATTACATGATTGGGTGCTTAAGTCACCTTAGATATGTTGGGAGGTTTGAGTCCCCCGTGTGCATATATATGAGATTATTCACTATTTCATATGGCTATACATATTGGGTCCCGAACAGAAGGTGGGAGCTGGGGCCCATATAGCCCACGGGTAGTATTATATGACGGTTGAACTACACAATCCAAGTTAAAGTTTTAAAGTGCATAATAAACCTTGTCCCTATCCCTACATGTGATATATATATATATATATATATATATATATATATATACATTTGATTATGCTCATTGGGTTGAATAATTTTTTAACTGTTGATCATGTTATTATGCTATCGTTATCCCCCGAGTTACATACTAGAGTTCACCCTACTAACCGTTTTTGGATGTAGTATCCCCATGCAATGCAGGAATTGGTCATACTTATACTCCTCCTACTCATTGATTAGGATTCGGGATCAACTGGTGAGTTGGCATAGAAGTGGTAAGCTTACATACATTGAAAGTCTATATTTCGTGTTTTGTTACTCTTATGTCTTAGACTTACTTTTTGCTATTATCGAGGGCATCTCTTGATAGTTTATTGATATTCATTTTTTGATAATTATTAGAAGGCTTTGTTTGGACTACTGTGGTTATTGGGAAATGTTGGTCGGTTTTTTTGCCGGTCGTTAGTTTTCATTTATAGATATGCGTTAAACTTTTCTTAAGCTATTGAATGCTATCTTGTTTTATGTTTGGAATTCATCCGTCGTTAGGGTGTTTGGTGTTTCGTTCAATTAGGTGCAGGGGGTGATCTTTGGTCCATGTGGGACTTGAGATACCCGACACGGCCCAGCCTTGGTTTGGGTCGTGTCGTAGAAAATCAGGGAACAAAGTCCTACTGTTCGTCTCATATTTAGTTAAACCTAAAGTGATCAATAATTGTTACTACTACTACTACTATTCTTACGAAATCCCCCATTTACTTTCTGTACTTTCTGACTACATCAACAAGTTCTTGATGGAGATTCATCCTATTTTATATGGGTTTGACCCCAACCTTTGTTGGGTTCTTTATTTGACAAAGACCAGGTTGTAACTTTTTAGGTGTAATTTGGGCAACATCAAACACTGAACCCCAATCAGAAATGATAGATATAGGCACAACAAGCAAATGGAGTATCTCACAAACATAGATATGAGATAACTACATCTGTATAGGAATGAAATGCGTTGACTTGGTCAAGTGATCCATAATGACCCATCTAACATAAAAATAATGAGAAGTGCGAGGTAAACCACTAATGAAGTCGAAGGTGATACACTCCCATTTCCACTTGAGAATGGGAAATCTTTGTATTATGCCATCGGGTCTCTGATGCTCAGCCTTCACCTATTGAAAACCTACACAATGAGGTAAGAAATCTGCCATATCTCTCATCATGCCACTCCACTAATAGCTCTACCTCAAATCTCTTTACATCTTGGCTTTGCCAGGGTGAATAGAATATCTAGAGCTATGAGCCTCACGCAACATTTACTGAATCATGTATCCAAATCTCGAAACAGAAATGTGACCATCAAATCTCTGAGAACCCTCAAAATCAATGTGAGTCATATTATACTCACAACTTAACACCTGATCATGAGTGATGCAAAGTCTCATTTCGTAAAGCTTACAACTATGAATCTCCTTAAATAGGGTATACTTTGCCTCAAAACTATCAAGAATAATCCTAGGGTTTGGAATATGAAGTGGCACCATCAAGTTGACTAAGGACTTGATGTACTATTCCACCGGCCTCTAATAATCTCAGACAGAAGTCAAGACACCCATAAACACCACCTTCTGGCTCAAGGCTTCCGCTACCATGTTTTCCTTTCCCAAATCATAAAAAATAGATACGTTATTTTCCTTAAACAACTTTATCCATCTATGCTGGCTAGAATTAAGCTCTCTTTCAGAAATAAGATGTTGAAGAGAACAATGATTCGTGCAGATCTCACAATGCACACCTTAAAGATAATGTGTCTAAATCTTAAGTTTGAAAACTACTACTGCCAAATCATGAGTGAGATAGTTGTGCTTATGCAGCTTCAGCTGCCTCGACACATAATCAATAACTCGACACTGATGAATCAGCATACAACTAAAATTAACATCAGAAGCATCCCAATATATGGCGAATCCCTTACCCTAAATAAATAGAGACAATACGAGCTGAAGTGAGAAATTGTTTGATCCTTCCAAATCTCGTCTCACGCACTCCTTGGACCACTGGAAAGGAACCACTTCTTGAGTCAATCTGGTAATTGGTGATATGCTTGTGGCAAAACCCTCAACGAATCTCATATAGTAACTAACAAAACCTATAATTGTACAAACCTCAAATGGAGATGTAGGCCTAACCCAACATGTCTAGCCTCAATCTTCATTGGATCAACCATAATCCCATCCTTAGATACCATATGGCCAAGGAATGTCACAGACATAAGCGAGAAGCCATAGTTAGAGAATTTGGCAAACAACATATTATGTCTCAAAGTCTGGAGCTTAATCCACAAATGTTGCATATGCTCCTCTCTAGTCCTTGAATACACGAGGATGTCATCATGAACACTATCACCAAAAAAAATCAAAATAAGGCCTAAACATGCAGTTCATTAAATCCATGAACATTATTGGGGCATTGGTCAACCCAAAACACTTTACCAAAAATTCGTAATTACTATAATGGGTCATAAAAGTGGTCCTTGGGATATCCTCATCCCGAATCCTCAACTGATGGTAATCAAACCTCAAATCAATCTTAGATAACATTGTTGTTCCTTGAAGTTGGTTAAATAAATCATCTATACAAGGGATAGGATACTAATTCTTCACCATCACCTTATTAAGATGCATGTAATCCATACACATATGCAAGAACTATCCTTCTTCTTCAACAACAAGAAATAAGCTCCTGAAGGTGACACATTTAGGCTAATGAAACCCTTACCAAGAAGATCCTGAAGCTGAGAATTGAACTCCTTAAGATCTGTAGGATCCATATATTATTTTTCTACAGAAATAGGTCATGTGCTCGGCTCAAGATTAATAACAAACTCAATATCATGTTCAGGAAAAAGACTAGGTAGATCAGTTGGAAAAAATTAGGAAACTCAAGAACTATAGGAATAGTTTCAAGCAATGAACTCTCACTAATATCACAAATATAAATGATATAAGACTAGCAACCCCTATAAATAAGTCTCTAAGCTCAATTATAAGAAATAATCTCCGTCGGTTAGCGTCTAATAGACCCCTGGTATACAACAGGGGGTATGTTTGGCATGGCTAAGGTAATGGTCTGGGAAAAACAATCCAAGATCACATGATAGTGTGATAACCTGTTAATGCCCAGAATTACATCAAAATCCACCATATGTAACACAATAAACTCATTCTGAGTATTAAGCACTCTAATGGTCACACCACATGATTTATTAAACCAATAAACCACCAAAGAATCACCTATGGGAGTAGATATACATAATGACACAGATAAAAACTCCAAAAATATCTCTAATTGCAGGGCTAATAAGTAGACACTTAAGAGTAAGTGGATCTTGGATTGACTAAAAAAAAAATCGGCTGATGGCATACTAAAAATATACCTGTAATAACAACATCTGAAGACTCTGCTCGGGGCTAACAGGTAGGATATACCACTGACCACGCTCATCATCTGATAATGCTCTTAATTGATCTCCTATCCTTCCTATATAAGGACCTCCATGAGCACCCCGAGGATCACTCCACAGATAATTCATACCATCTCAAGCTAGGGGTAGAACTTCCCTAATTGGTGGAACACTATAGGTTGAAAGAAATTTCACTCCATGACTAGAGCACTCTCTCGAGAAATATCCAAAGGCTCCATAAACATAACATGCCCAAGGTGCAATACCAAAACCAGAAGATCCAGCTAACTTAATATAACCAACAGAGCTAGAATTCTAACAAAACAAATCCCTTGGAGGCTGACCACTACTCTGTTAGGATGATCACTGTACCTAGACTAGTCTAAATCGTTAATATAAAGTGAAACATTAATAAGCCTACTAGGCAGACTGTAATACTTATAAGGCTAACACATAGAGTACCTACCATACGAACTACTGCCTTTGAATAGTAAACCACTACGACTACTACTAAATCAACCCTGACGTCACAACCTCTTATCGCTACCCCTTGGGCCTTGTAATTCATATCCTTCATAATGTGAGTATGATCAAAAACCTTAGCAAAAGACCTTCTTGAAGCAACCAAATTTTGTGTAGATATGTAGGGAGGGAGTCTCAGTCCTCAATCAAAACATTAAACCCTCTCAAACTCAATTATCAAAATAGATGTAGCATGCTTAGCCAACTCATTAAACCTACTCTCATACTCCAAAATCATCATGGAGACCTTATCCAACCTTGAGGACTGATTCTTTAGAAAATCCCTATAACTGTGAGGTATATACATCTCAAAAAAGATCTTAATGAATTTCGTCTATGTCAATGGTGGTGATCCCATTTGGTTAGAATCAAAATGATCTCTCCACCTGTGTCGAGCTGCTAACTCCAACCAAAATATGGTATAACCCACACCATGAGTCTCAACTTAGCCTAAATTATAGAGGTTATCATCGCAAATTATCAAGAGCTCATACACATCCTTTCTTGGTGCACCAGAAAACCTAAGCAGAGTTAATCTTAAGAACCTACCAGGCATCTTCTACTCCTTACAAGAAATAGAAAGTTGGGAAACCACTATTTAAACAACTAACAACTAATAAACCATAGGTGCAAGAGAGACCTCACTCTACGAGTGGTAGCTCCAGGTTGTGTCATCACCTCGGAACCACTATGATCCACAGACTGTGCATGATCAAACGGTGCACCATATCAAATTTCAAAAGTTGAACCAATATATCCCTGAGTATAGAAGAAGAAATAAACCTTGGAGGTGCCTCGGCTATTTTTGGCCCACCACTAGCTGGGAGAAAGAATCTCTAGCTTGAGAGCAAGAAATAATTTGTTTGCATTTACGATATTTCACATGCATCCCAACGGGTCGATGGAAACTTACCAAAAAAAAAGTTCAGTTTGTGTGTGGACTTAACTGGTTCAACTTTATAAGCGGACCTTTGTCACTTAAAGGGTGGTTGCTTTAGCAACCAAAGATGGTCTCAGTCCTATCACTTTAGCTGAGGCCTGACATCTTTAGCAGACCATGATAAAGTGGGGTTCCGCCAAGCACAAGAGTCACTTAAGCGACCTTATGCCACTTCAGCAGTTACTGCCTAAGCGGACGAGTGACTGCTTATGCAACAATCATAGGGTCATTTATTTTAACTCTCACCCAATTTTCTCATATTTTCTCTAATTCCCAAGAGCATTAAAACCCTAGAGTTCTAGGAAATTGACATACCCCAAAATAGGGCCATGTCATCAGGGCACCTCAAGGCCATATGAATTGGAGGGAGCCCCAATAAACCAACCCAACAATAATAACATCCTTCAGAAGGTTCTGGTGAATCCCGATAATATAATAAGAAAGAGAAAACAGTGCTTGAATTCATAACTTAACAATTTCTACCATTTCATAGATATCAATACACTAGCAAATTCATCCAAGTACACAGTCATCCACAATATCTCTATAAAAATAGATGTTTATTAATGTATATGTCGGGACAAGCCCTCAAAAAGAGCCAAACTATGTCAAAATGAGACTAAGTCTAAGAATAGGAGACCAAGAATAAATGTCTTCCAAAGTAAGAAAGCTCTACATTCAAAATTCAATAGATGCACCGCTTCAATCGCCTTAACACTATGCAGGAAGAGAAGATGATGCTTTGGCCCCCATGTCGCATGAGGACATAGAGTTCGGAGATGGTTATCGATTTGAGCTTTAGCATGTAACTCAAGGATAAGGTTAAAATAGCATCATCAATCAAAAACAAGTCAATATATCATATTCAACCATATTAATGATGTTATCCATACATATAGGTATATCACATTCTAAAAAGGAAACAAGTCATCATAATATTCTCAAAACACTCAATCATGAAGCATGAAGTGGAGAACTCCGACCTTCCACACTTGGATTCAACAATTCTTATTAAGCATGGGACTTCAACAGCATTCACATATCAATAGATGAAGGACTTTAACCGTGGATGCTCTCATCAAGCAAGGGAATCTAACAACATACACACCTATTTAAAAAATGGACTCTAACCAGACACTCACATTTATTTAGGCAAGGGACTCTAACCACATGCCAACACAATAGGCAAGAAACTATAACTGCATACCATTTTAGATAGGGGACTCTAAACTGGGCCATTTTATTTGGCAAGGCACTTCAACCTCAAGAGATCTCATTGTCCAAGGGATTTTAAGCGTAAGAGATTTCATTAGGCAAGGGACTTTAACCTCAAGCCCTTTCACTGGGCAAGGGAATTTAATCTCAAGCCATTACGGCTATCTTTAGTTGAAATTAGGAATCCAACTCTTTGTCCATTCATCATCCTCTATTCAATTTTCACTTAAGTACTTTAACCTATTTAGACAACTCCATATTATACCTGACCTCATGGTCCTCATGAGAGCCTTTGTTGCTCAACCATTTTAGTTAGCCAATGCCTTAATTCAATTAATCATAAAATCCAATTAATGGTCATCAAGACCCTCACAAACTATTCACATTTCATTGGCAATCTTATACCACATTCAAACAAAACTTTAGTTCAACACACAATTCATGTTCATTTTCATGTTTAGGGACTTTAACCCCTCATTAACCATCACCAAAAAAAGTCATCAATTTCACCATACATGGCTCATAATACCATTACAATATCATTTAACAAAAATTCACACCTATTGGGCCATTGCCCTAGTTCAAAACATCATCGACATAAGACTAGACAATTCACTTAGACATTTTCACAAACACCTTGTGTGCATGCCTTTACCAAGGCCATTTTCATGGAAAAAATCATCAAGATTAGAGTTACTGAAGAATCACATGTTATACAACATACAATAAGCACCCACATATGCAAATCATTATCAATAACATGTATAAACGGAAGTCTAAGAAAAAGTCAACATTATTCATCATTATGTAACAAAACCCTTTTTATTTGATTTCAAAATCACTATGTAAAGTTACTAATTCAAGTGTAAAAGACATGGGTTTAGAGTTATTTATCAAGGGGAAGATTTACATGCCTTTTACAACTTGATTGACCAAGAGTCTTGACTTTACTTTGCCTCTTGAAGATCACCCCTAAAACCCTAGCCTCCAATTCTTCAAAGATTAGTTTTAGAGAGTGTTTAGGGTATTTGATCCATCAAAATGGCTATTAAGGAGGCTACAAGCACTTATATAGTAAGGGTACTTAGGTTTTTATACATAAAAAATGAACACAAGGCCGTGAGTTAAAAGCTGGAAAATGGACCCGTCCAAGGGTACGACTCACTAAAGGAACCATACCCTAGGGTACAAGTGGTATGCTAACTCATATCCTAGGCTTATCCTAGGTGACCTACATTGTTAAGGGTACGACCACACACCCATTATTTATATACAAAGGGAATGACTCAACCCCTAACTCGTATGCTTCAACTATATAAAAAACATTCCACTCAAAGTTCAAGTCCAAACTCTATACGACTAACTTGGTATGATTGAGGAGGGGGTCACTCGTACCTAGGATAATGAGTAACCCTCACCTCACTTCCTAGGATATGAGATAGGATAGGTAGGAGGATACTACTCATATCTAAGGGGCACGAATCCTGCCTCTAGTCGTACCCAACTCAGAGGCACCCAATGAAGAAGTTCTTCACATGGTTCAAACCCTAGGTGATTCAATTCTCCCTCACTTGGATCATTCATCCGCAAATGACAGGTAAGGAAAGTGTAACATAAGTTAGCACACTATTTCACATCAAAACAATCATCAAACAAGTTAGGAAAAGGAAAACAACAAGGATAAAACATAAAACATATCATGATCATTATCAAAAAACTATTTCATTTCATTGATCTTGGGACTCCAACCCATCATTAATCAAAGACACTTGTTCATTTCAAAGCTTGGGGAATTAAACCCCTTACTTATCAACACATACTTATTTCACAACTTAGGGACTTCAACCTATCAACTTATAAAGGATACTTGCTCAACTCAAAGATTAGGGACTCAAACCCATCACAACCAAGACACACATGATTTCAAAGCATTAGGGATTTGAACACATGGTCTAGCACGATATAAATCTATTCAAAGCTTGGAGAATTTAACCCATTGTCTAAACATTGGGGGATTTAATCCATTGTGTATCAAGACATAAATTAAGGTAAGAAAATTAACACATACCTTCATCACAACTTCTCGAGATGGGAAACAAATGCAGATAATTGGACTTCATGTCCTCTTCCACCTCCTAAGTAGCTTCCTCAGACTTTTGGTTGCTCCATAGAACCTTCACCAAAGCCACTTCTTTCATTCACAACCAATGAACTTTTCGATCCAAGATTCTCATTGGGATATCAATATAGGATAAAGAGTCTAAAACACCAATAAGCCTCAAGGGAAGAACAAAGGAAGGGTCACCTACATATTTTTTAAACATACAGACATGGAAAGTTCATGCTAAAAGGCAACTCCAAATCATATGAATCATTGCAAACCCTTTTTACAATCAAGTAGGGACTAACATATAGGGGACTAAGCTTCCACATTTTACCAAACCATATCACTCTTTTTATGGGAGCAACTTTCAAGAATACCCTATTGCCAACACTAGACTATAAGTCTCTATGCCTCGCATCCTCATAAGACTTTTGGCAACTTTGAGCGGTTTTCAATTCATTACAAACTACCTTGACCTTATCTGAGGCTTGGTGGACTAAATTGAGGCCAAGCAACTTTCCCTCGCCAAATTTGTACCACCTAATAGGAGATCGACATCTCCTACTACATGATGCCTCAAAAGGGGCCATACCAATGCTAGAGTGGTAACTATTATCATAGGCAAACTCAATCAATGGCAACTGTTCATACCATCTACCACCATAATCAATCACACAAGCCCAAAACATATCCTCTAATTTTTGGATGGTCCTCAATCTTTGCCCATCCATTTGTGGGTGGAAAATGGTACTAAGGGACACTCTAGTACCCAAACCCTTTTGGAACAACTTCCAAAAAGTGGGATGAAAATGGAGGACCACAATCTGAAATAATCAAAACTGTAGCACCGTGCGACTTTACTATCTTCACAAGATACAACTTACCTTAATCTTCTGCCATGTAATTAATCCTCATGGGAAAAAGGGGAGTGGACTTGGTCATTCTATCAACAATGACCCAAATAGAATCACATTAATTTTGAGATCAAGGAAGACTAGTATAGAAATCCATAGTAATTGCCTCCCACTTCCATTCGGGTAATGAAATCTCTTGGTACAAGACCCCAGGCATCATGTGTTCATCTTTCACTTAGTGGCACACCATGCACTTGGCCACATAACTAGCCATATCTTACTTTATATTACACCACAAATAGAACTCTCTAAGATCATGATACATCATGGTGAAACAAGGGTGAATGTCATAACGGGATCCATGAGCCTCGGCCATGACCCTTTCCCTCAATCCATCAACATTGGGAACACATAGTCTAGCATGGTATCTTAAGGTACCATTACTACCAATCACAAAGTCCACAACTTTATGTTCACCCACATTACTCTTGATCTTTATAAAGTCGGGTTCCAATGTTTTCATTTCCTTTATCTCAACAATAAGAGACAATTGAGATGCCGAAAGCACAAATACACCACCATCCTAGGAGTCCACAAGTTAAACACCAAGATTATCCAAATGGAGAATGTCCTTCACCAATTCTTGCCTGTCCTCCTCCACATAGGCCAAACTTCCTATGGACAATCTACTAAGAGCATCAACTATTACATTAGCTTTACTCAAGTGGTAGTGAAGACTCATATCATAGTCTTTCAACAACTCAAGCCACCTTTTTTGCCTGAGGTTCAACTCCTTTTGAGTAAATACATATTGAAGACTCTTATGATCAAAAATGATATCAATATGAACCCCATAAAGATAATGTCACCAAATTTGTAACGCAAAACACATGGCTAACAACTCTAAGTTTTGTAAACTTTCAATTGCCTAGAAGCATAGGCAACCACTCTACCATGTTTCATCAAAACACAATCAAGACCAATACAAGAAGCAGCACAAGATACTACAAAACCATCATTACCTTCAGGCAGAGTCAAAACTCAAACCGAAGTCAAATTATCTTCCAACTTCTCAAAACTACCCTCACACATATCCGACCACAAAAAACATAACCTTCTTCTGGGTCAACTTAGTCAATGGGGCAAATTGGTCACACGCTCCGAAGATCGATTAGAATCGTAGGTCTAGACTACTTCTTAACCACTGTAACTTTTTAGGGATCTACCATGATCCTTTCACTAGAGATGACAAGGCTAAGAAAAGCTACGACTTTCATCCAAAACTCACACTTAGAGAACTTGGCATACAAATGATAATCCTTTATTTTCAATATGGCATGGAGGTGATCGACATGATCTTTCTCACTCTTAGACTTGGATGTCATCAATGAAGACAATGGCAAATAAGTCCAAAAACAGATAAAAGACCCTATAAATTAAGTCCATGAATGTTGACAGGGCATTGGTCAACCCAAAAAGACATGACAAGAAACTTACAGTGACCATAGTGGGTTCTAAAGAAAGCCTTAGGGATATTCGCATCCCTAAATTTAAGCAGCTGATAACCTGATCTAAGATCAGTCCTAGAGAGGCACTTCACACCCTAAATTTGTAACTCCCTGGAAAATAGGTCCCGGAGCATCACACGGTGTTTGAGGCTACGAGTAGCCTCAAGATAAGCCTTTGAGCCATTTTTATTCAGTTCAACACAAATCAACGGGGTTTCCATGAATAACCGTCAAATTCAACAGAGTAATCATCATCTAAGAATAAAAGAATTTAAGAAAGATGATAAAATATAACTTATTAGTCAACTCCCAACATCTATACTAGTCTGACAAGCCTCTAAGAAAATCAATAAAACCAGCGAGCCATTGAGAAATGCCCCAACTGACTCATACTCAGTTATCAAATGTAAATAATTCCGTGAAACCAACATCAGACATCACATCCTCAAAACATGAGGACTCACCACAACAGAGAATGTAGAACAGCATGCTCGAAGAATCATTGTCGAACCTAGAACTGAGAACCTAAACCTAAATTCTGAGAAAATGCAGCCCACATCTGAAGATATGGGTCTGTACCATGGAAAGGAATCGAGTATATGGGGGTGTATGCAGTTGTATAAACATCATCATCATAAATATTTATAAGAAATATGCAGGATGCATGAAAGACACACATAGCCCGAAAAAAATCATCATAATCATGAGAGGATGAAATAAATACAATAACACATATGAGTCATCATATAATTTGTCAATCACTTTCAGTTAATCAAGAATATCAATTCTCATAATGTAAATATCATTTAAATATTTTGAAAGAATAACTTTCACAATTACACATTCAAATCACTTCACCATTCACCATAGACACAAGGAAACACGCACAAACTGGGAGATCCTATAACCGACATGAACCATGTGAGCTACATGGAGTCCAACTTACAATCCACGTTGGGGAGAGCCGTCCTATCCTTTCCATCGGAATAGGACTATCGATATCAAATCTACACAAACTAGTAATCACTATATAAATCAGCCTCAGGCTCACTCTTACGGGGGCACGTAGTTCTAGGGAAGTAAGGTCACTTTATACCTCCCACTGGGTGCTAAAGATTTCTCCTGGACTTAGCTCAGATCATTTCAAAGACAATCCACAACAAAACAATTTCAGTAATATATAAATATACATCGGGAGCCATCATGCTTTCCATCTATCAAAATCAACCACGTTGTGGATTTCTTTCACACTCGAGTTCAAAATAACTCTATTAAGACCAAAAGGTCAAATCATTCAAAATATCTCAAATATTCAACATCAACGTGCCTATAACACACACTTTCTCAAAAAAAAAAATTCCAATGGGAATTCACGACCCAAATATCAAAATCATGATAAATATCGTTCAAGATTCATGCTTTATATCACACATATGTAAATTCATCTTTCAAAATCAAAAACATCAAGATTTCATAATAATCATCATAAGATATGGGTTCATGCTTCTAATTCATAAAAATCAAATAAAAATCATGCTTTAGTAAAGAAAATTACTTTTGGAAACTAGAACGAAAGAGAGTTCTTCTTTAAAAACCCCACATACATTGAATGATGAACTTTAGATCGATACTCATTTTTGAGATGTTAATCGTGCCTTTGAATGAAGGTTCTTGGAGTTCTTGATCTAGGAACATTGAATCATGAATAATTTGCAGAATTAATAGTGAACTTCGGAGGTCCTTGAAGTTGGATGTAGGAGCTTAGGGTTTTCTTTTTGAGGGAGTTTGATGAAATATAATATATAATGCTTCTAATAGGCTTTAATATAGGGTTTGGACAGATTTTGGGTGAGGGGGAATGACCAAAACGCTCCTAAAAATCAAAAAAATTCTCGAATCTATCCTTTGGTGGATGGTTTTGATAGTCTGAAGTAGATCAACCATAACATTTTACTCCGTTATTCAAATTGGATGAAACCAATTTCGTTAGAAAGAAGACTCTCATATCTTTCCGTTGATATATAGTATCTCACCCAAATCATTGTGAATAAGGAGTTATGATCGTTTGAAGTTGACCTAAAAATTGACTTTTGTTAGGCTAAAGTAGATCGATCATAACATTTTGCTCTGAAAAACAAATTGGAAGAAACCAATTTCATTGGAAAGAGGACTCGCAGAGCTTTCCATTGATATATATTAGATCACCCAGATCATTATGTACAAGGAGTTATGATCAGTTAAAGTTGGAGCAAAAATACGTCAGGCCTCAGTACTTTTTCCTGCACATTTTTCTGTTCACTACTATTTATGGTTCGATCGGAATGTTCATAACTCGTCGCTCGGGTGTCCATTTTGGATGATCCACATATCGTTGGAAATCTTGTTTAATACTCTACGCAATGGTGGATCATAATCTAAGATATTTTGCATGGAAAATTTATAATTCATTCTAGAAGATAGAACCCAACACGTTTATGCCCAAAATTTCAAACGAAAAATTTTTTGGGGTATTACATCATCCACCCCTTGGAAACATTTGTCCTTGAATGATGCTAGACATGCCAAGATTAGATAGGGAATAGAGAATACAGCTGAAACTATTCGTTACACTCATCACCACATCGTTTCTCACTCCGAATGCAACATAGAATGCATAAATTCAAGAAACTACAACTGAACACATAATAAATGACAGCTGAACTGCTGCAACTTTAATCAAAAGTGCATGATTTAGGAAAGAGCGGTACCTTCGGCATGATAGGAGTTCGCAGAAAATAGGTGCGGGTACTTGGATCACATATCCGCCTCAGCTTCCCAAGTTGCACCCTCAATAGATTGGTTTCGCCACAACATCTTGACCAAGGGAACTTCTTTGTTCCTTAGTCTTCGGACACTGAAATTAAGAATCTCAACAGGAATCTCATCAAAAGAAAGATTTTCTTAAATGTCAGCACTCACAAGGAATCCACTAACACAGCATTGCTACTATGATTTCTAAGCATGGAGACATGGAATATTGGATGAACAGAGGACAACTCGGAAGGAAAATCGACTTCATAAGCTACCTTACCAACACGGCTAAGAACTTTGTAAGGACCAACATAACGGGGACTAAGATTCCCCTTCTTTTTGAAACTCTTCACCCCCCTAAGGGTGAAATTTTCAGACACACTTGGTCACCAACTTCAAACTCAAGGTCTCTCCTTCTAACATCCGCATATGACTCCTGACGACTCTGCGCAGTTTTCAACCTTTCCCTAATCAACTTAACTTTTTCCATAGCCTCAAATACCGAATCAAGACTACTCACAGCCGCTTCACCAACCTCGAACCAACCTATGGGTGATCTACACTTCCTCCTATATAAGTCTTCAAATGGATCCATGCCAATACTACAATAGAAATTGTTATTGTAAGCAAACTATATCAATGGTAAGTGATCATCCCATCTTCCCTTAAAGTCAAGTGCACAAGCTCTCAACATATCCTCTAAGGTCTGGATGGTCCGCTCAGCCTGACCATCGGTCTGCAGATGAAAAGCAAAACTCAAAAGCACTTGGGTACCAAGACCCTTCTGAAAAGCTTTCTAAAATTTGGAAGTGAACTGAGTACCCCTATCCGAAATGATAGACAACGGAACTCCATGCAGTCTGACTGGCTCTCGGATATATAATCTAGCATAATCCTCAGCAGTATATGAAGTATGAATAGGAAAGAAATGAGCAAACTTAGTCAACCTATCAACCATAACCCAAATGGAATCATGATGGCATCGAGAAGGAGGTAAACTAATCACGGAGTCCATATTTATCTCTTCCCACTTCCAGGTGGGAATACTAAACTCTTGCAATATACCACCAGGTCTTTGGTGTTCAACCTTAACCTATTGGCATGTTGCACACTTAGCTACAAATATTGCTATATCTTTCTTCATGCCACTCCACCAATAGATTTCCCGCAAGTCTCGACACATCTTGGTGGCACCTGGATGAATAGAATATCGCGCCCCGTGCGCTTCAGCCATAATCCTCTGTCTCAGATCATCAACATTCGTGACACACAATCTACCCTGCAATCTCAACACACCATCTCCC
>NW_025889971.1:28544-48033 GCF_002878395.1 Capsicum annuum | reverse complement strand
TAAGGTTGAACACCAAAGACCTGGTGTTCAACCTTAACCTATTGGCATGTTGCACACTTAGCTACAAATATTGCTATATCTTTCTTCATGCCACTCCACCAATAGATTTCCCGCAAGTCTCGACACATCTTGGTGGCACCTGGATGAATAGAATATCGCGCCCCGTGCGCTTCAGCCATAATCCTCTGTCTCAGATCATCAACATTCGTGACACACAATCTACCCTGCAATCTCAACACACCATCTCCCCCTTGGGAGAAAACCTCTACTTTTTGGAGTTTGACTGACTCCTTCAGTCTAACCAAACTAGCATCTAAATATTGTTTTTCCTTCACTTCCAAAACCAATGAGGATTCGGAACTATTCTGAACCCCTATACTACCTTTAGAAGAGTCAAACAACCTAACCCCTAATCTAGCCAAATGATGTACATCATGAGCTAACTCTTTCTTACCTTCTACCACATGCGAAACATTACCCATGGACACTCTACTTAGGGCATCCGCCACAACATTGGCCTTGCCCGAATGGTACAACACACTCATATCATAGTCCTTTAACTATTCTAACTATCGTCTCTGCCTAAGATTCAATTCTCTCTGGGTAAACACATACTGCAGACTCTTATGATCAGTAAAAACATCAACATGGACACCATATAAATACTTTCTCCAGATTTTCAAAGCAAACACAACAGCAGCCAACTCAAGGTCATGGGTGGGGTAATTTTTCTCATAGGGTTTCAACTATCTAGAAAGATAAGCTATCACCTTATCCTTTTGCATCAATACACAACCTAAACCAACTCTCAAAGTATCACAGTACACCACAAAACCATCAACAACATCAGGCAAAGTCAAAACAGGGGCTGAAGTGAGTCGAGTCTTCAACTTCTGAAAACTCTTCTCAAAAGATTCGGACCATAAGAACTTCACTTTATTTTGGGTCAACCGAGTCATAGGAGACGCTATAGAGTAGAAACACTCAACAAAACAGCGGTAATAGCTAGCTAAACCCAAGAAACTTTGGATATCAATTGGACAAATAGGTCTAGGCTAATTTCTAATAGCTTCGGTCTTTTGGGGATCAAATCTAATATCCTCGGAAGAAATGATATGACATAGAAAAGAAACGGACCTTAGCCAACACTCACACTTACTGAAATTGGCAAACAACTTGTGATCTCTAAGGCTTTGCAAGACAGTTCATAGATGATCAGAATGTTCATCCTCACTATGGGAGTGCACCAGTATATCATCGATCAACATTATGACAAACATATGCAGATATGTACTCAATTCATGAGGTCCATGAAAGCTGCTGGGGAATTAGTTAACTCGAAAGAGATAACAAGAAATTCAAAATTGCCATAATAAGTTTGGAAAGCGGTTTTTGGGATGTTACACTCCCTAACTTTGAGTTTATGATAGCCAGAACGAAGGTCTATCTATGAGAAATAACTTGCACCTTGTAATTAGTCAAAAAAATCATCTATTCTCGGAAGGGGGTACTTATTTTTTATGGTGACTTTATTCAGTTGGCGGTAATCAATGCACATACAAAAAGAGCCATCTTTCTTTCTCACAAACAACACAAGAGCACCCCAAGGAAAAACACTGGGTCTTATGAACCCTTATTTAGTAGATCTTTGAGTTGCTCTTTCAATTCCTTAAGTTCTATAGGGGCCATACGGTAAGGAGTAATAAAAATATATTGAGTATTGGGAAGAAGATCAATCCCGAACTCTATCTCTCTATCAGGAGGTATCCCTAGGAGATCATCTGGAAAGACATCAGAAAACTCATTTACGACGTTAATAGACTGAAGAGTTGGAGTCTCAGACTTAGTGTCTTTGACTCTAACCAAATGGTAAATACACCCCTTGGAAATAATCTTTCTACCTTTGAGGTAAGAGATAAAATGACTCTTGGGTGACACAGAATTCCTAGACAACTCAAACACGAATGCACTCGAAAACTGAAACTTGACCACTCGGGTCCGACAATTAATAGGTTCATAAGAAGAATACAGCCAGTCCATACCCAGGATCACATCAAAATCTACCATGTCTAACTCAATCAGATCATCCAACAAGACTCTTTGAAAAACGGTAATAGGACACTTTTTATACACTTTTTGGGCAACAATCAAATCACCCACTGGGTAGAAACTAGAATAGGCTCAGAATAATCTCAGGACTTATTTTAAAATTCACAGCAATCAAAGGTGTAACATATGAGAAACTAGATCCAGGATCCAACAAAGCATACACATCAAACTGAAATATATGAAGAATACCAGTAACAACATCGAGAGATTCCTCCTGTTCCTGGTGAGATTGTAAAACATAGAATCTATTCTGGTGCTGCCCGCCAGCATTGCTAGAAGAGGCGCCCTGAGCTGGGGCTGGGCGAGTCACTGGAACTGGATCACTAACAGTCTGAGTCTGGGTCTGAGGGCGATATTCACGACGCCCTTGTCCATCCTGTGGGCAATCTCTAACTCTGTGACCCATGTCTCCACACAGAAAACAACCCCTCTTCTCACCCCAACACTCACCCGAATGAGCCCTACCACACTTACCAACAGAGGACAATTTGGCTTACTGTCAGTACTGTACTTGGACGTGGATGTATATGACCTGGTACCTTGCTCCTGCATACCTCTAGGCATGGGAGCACTAGAAGATCATGGTGCTGGCATAGACGAACGATCCTGATACTAAGGGCGACTCCCTCCCTATGATCTGGTCTGACCTTGTCCCTGCTTCTCGGACCAAGCTCTCTTATTGCCTCTCATTCTATCTCTCTCCTTAATCTTGTCTACCTTAATATGTTGGGCATGAGTCATCAGCCTAGAAAGATTCATCTCACTATTCAGCATAGCAGACCTACACTCTTTAACCATATAACTAGACACTCAAGTCACAAACTTACTCATACTAGCCCGATTATCAGCTACTAAGTCAGGAGCATACTTGGTAAACTGATTGAACTTTAAACAGTACTCCCTAACAGTTATAGAGCCCTGTTGCAGGTTCATAAACTCTTCCACCTTCGCCTCCCTCATCTCCAAAGGGAAAAACTTATCCAGGAATGTATCCTGGAACTCTTCCCAAGTTGTAGGGACAGCTCCCTTACCTCTACTTTCCTCCAAGCAATAACCCAGTCATAAGAAAGGTCTTTAAACCTATATGCATCCAACTCCACACTATGTTCCTCAAATACATGTTTCACCTAAGTAATCTTCTGCACCTCCTCTAAAAACAACCGTGGATCCTCATCAGACTTGGACCCATAGAATTCTGATGGATTCATCCGCATAAAATCACAAATCTTGGCAGCATCTGAATCACCTCCCTGCTGCTGTGGAATCGGGTCCGGGTTGGCGTGAAAATTTTTAGTAACACCTTAGGCTAGCGCCTGAAAAGCTGCCCGAAATTCATGATGAGACAAGTTTCCATTCCATGGGTCAGCGGGTTGAGGTTGCTTACCATCATTAATTTTTCTTGCTCAACGTGGATGCATATTTCTAAAAAAGGAGAGAACGAATCAATAGCAGAGAGAGACACTTTAAGCGTGATAGACTTCTGAAAGAAAGAATCAAACTTTTTCCTAAAATGTCTTGTAGTCTCTTGCTTATAGATGTGGCGTGCTACACACCGATGATCAAGACTCTACTTAACGCGGCTTGTCAAACTTTCTAGGAAACCTTAAAACCTTAGGCTCTGATACCAGGTTTGTAACACCCCAGAAAATGGGTCCCGGAGTGTCACACGGTGCTTGAGGCTATGAGTAGCCCCAAGCTAACCCTTTGAGCCATTTTTATACAGTTTAGCACAAATCAACGGGGTTTCCATAAATAACCCTAAAATATCAACAAAGTAATCATCATCCAAGAATAAAAGAATTTCAGAAAGATAACAAAATACGACTTATTAGTCAACTCCCAACATCTATACTAGTCTGACAAGCCTCTAAAAAAATCAATAAAACCAGCGAGACATTGAGACATGCCCCAACTGACTCATACGGGTTATCAAATATAAACAATTTCGTGAAACTAACATCAAACATCACGTCCTCGAAGCATGAGGACTCACCACAACATAGGATATAGAACAGCATGCCTGAAGAATCACTGTCAAACCTAGAACTGAGCACCTAAGCCTACATTCCGAGAAAATGCAGCCCACATCTGAAGATGTGGGTCAGTACCATGGAAAGGAACCAAGTATATGGGGATGTATACAGTTGTATAAACATCATCATCATAAATATTTATAAGAAATATGCAGGATGTATGAAAGACTTACATAGCCTGAAGAAAATCATCATAATCATGAGAGGATGAAATAAGTACAATATCACATGTGAGTCATCATATAATTTGTCAACCACTTTTAGTTCATCAAGAATATCAATTCTCATAATGTAAATAACATTTAAATCTTTTGAAAGAATAACTTTCACAATTCCACTTTTAAATCACTTCACCATTCACCATAGACACAAGGAAACACACACACACTGGGAGATCCTATAACTGACATAAACCATGTAATCTACATAGAGTCCAACGTACAACCCACATTGGGGAGAGACGTCCTATCCTTGCCATCTGAGTAGGACTATCGATATCAAATCTACACAAATTAGTGATCACTATATAAATTAGCCTCAGGCTCACTCCTACGAAGGCATCTAGTTCTAGGGAAGTAAGGTCGCTTCATACCTCCCACTCGATTCTAAAGATTTCTCCCAGACTTAGCTCAGATCATTTCAAAGAGAATCCACAACAAAACAATTTCAATAATATATAAAAATACATCGGGAGCCATCATGTTTCCCATCTATCAAAATCAACGCGTTGTGGATTTCTTTCACTCGAGTTCAAAATAACTCCATTAAGACCAAAAGGTCAAATCATTCAAAATATCTCAAATATTCAACATTAACATGCTTATAACACACACATTCTCAAAAAAAACACAATTTCCAAAGGGGATTCATGACCCAAATATCAAAATTATGATAAATATCGTTCAAGATTCATGCTTTATATCACCACACATGTAAATTCATATTTCAAAATCATAAACATCAAAATTTCATAGTAATCGTCATAAGATATGGGTTCATGCTTCAAATTCATAAAAAATCATATAAAAATTATGTCTTTGTAAAGAAAATTACTTTCGGGCACAAGAACGAAAGAGAGTTCTTTTTGAAAAACCCCACATACCTTGAATGATGAACTTTAGACCGATACTTATTTTGGATATGTTAATCGTGCCGTTGAAAGATGGTTCTTGGAGTTCTTGAACTAGGAACTTGGAATCTTGAATAAATTTGCAGAATTAATGGTGACCTTTAGACGTTTGTGAAGTTGGATGTGGGAGCTTAGGGTTTTCTTTTTGAGGGAGTTTGATGAAATATAACATATAATGCTTCTAATAGGCTTTAATATAGGGTTTGGATGGATTTTGGGTGAGGGGAAATGACCAAAACACCCCTAAAATCAAAAAAAAATTTCGAATCTATCCTTTGGTGAACTATTTTGATAGTCTGAAGTAGATCAACTATAACGTTTTACTACGATATTCAAATTCGATGAAACCAATTTCATTAGAAAGAGGACTCGTAGAGCTTTTCGTTGATATATAGTAGATCACCCAGATCATTATGTACAAGGAGTTATGATCATTTAAAGTTGGAGCAAATATACGCCAGGCCTCAGTACTTTTTCCTGCGCATTTTACTGTTCATACTATTCACGATTCAATCGGAATGTTCATAACTCGTCGTTCGGGTGTCCGTTTTCGATGATCTACATATCGTTGGAAATATTATTCGATACTCTACAGAATGGTGCGTCATAATCTAAGACATTTCGCATAAAAAAATTTATAATTTATTCTATAAGATAGAAACCAACACGTTTATGCACAAAATTTCAATGAAAAATTTCCCGGGGTATTACATCATCCCCCCTTGAAAACATTCATCCTCGAATGATTCTAGACATGCCAAGATTAGATAGGGAATAGAGCATACAGATGAAACCATTCATTAGACTCATCACCACATCGTTTCTCACTCCGAATGCAACATAGAATGCATAAATTCAAGAAACTACAGCTGAACACATAATAAATGACAGGTGAATTGTTGCAACTTTTATCAAAAGTGCATGATTTAGGAAAGAACGGTACATTTGGCTTGATCAGAGTTCGCGGAAAATAGGTGCGGGTACTTGGATTGCATATCCGCCTCAGCTTCCCAAGTTGCACCCTCAACAGATTGGTTTCACCACAACACCTTGACCCATGGAACTTCTTTGTTCCTTAGTCTTCGGACACTGAAATCAAGAATCTCAATAGGAATCTCATCAAAAGAAAGATTTTCTTGAATGTCAGTACTCATAGAGGAATCCACTACCACAGCATCGCTACTATGCTTTCTAAGCATGGAGACATGGAATATTGGATGAACAGAGGACAACTCGGAAGGCAACTCGACTTCATAAACTACCTTACCAATACGGCTAAGAATTTTGTAAGGACCAACATAATGGGGACTAAGATTCCCCTTCTTTCAGAATCTCTTCACCCCCCTCATAGGTGAAATTTTGAGATACACTTGATCACCGACTTCAAATTTAAGGTCTCTCCTTCTAACATCCACATATGACTTCTGACAACTCTGCGCAGTTTTCAACCATTACCTAATCAACTTAACTTTTTCTATAGCCTCAAATACCGAATCAGTACCACTGACAGCTGCTTCACCCACCTCGAACAAACCTATGGGTGATCTACACTTTCTCTCAAGGAAGGCTTCAAACGAAGCGATGCCAATACTACAGTGGAAACAGTTATTGTAAGCAAACTCTATCAACGGTAAGTGATCATCCCAACTTCCCTTAAAGTCAACTGATAAGCTCTTAACATATCCTCTAAGGTCTGGATGGTCCGCTCAGCCTGACCATCGGTCTGTAGATGAAAAGCAGAACTTAAAAGCACTTGGGTACCAAGACCCTTCTGAAAAGCTTTCCAAAATTGCGAAGTGAACTGAGTACCCCTATACGAAATGATAGACAAGGGAACTCCATGCAGTCTAACTAGCTCTCGGATAAACAATCTAACATAATCCTCAGTAGTATATGAAGTATGAACAGGCAAGAAATGAGCAGACTTAGTCAACCTATCAAGCACAACCCAAATGGAATCATGATGGCATTGGGAAGGAGGTAAACCAATTACGAAGTCCATATTTATCTCTTCCCACTTTCAGGTGGGAATACTAAACTCTTTCAAAATACCACCAGGTCTTTGGTGTTCAACCTTAACCTATTGGCATGTTGCATACTTAGCTACAAACTCTGTTATATCTTTCTTCATGCCACTCCACCAATAGATTTCCCGTAAGTCTCGGTACATCTTGGTGGTACCAGGATGAATAGAATATCGTGTCCCATGTGCTTCAGCCATAATCCTCTATCTCAGATCATCAACACTCGGGACACACAATCTACCTTGTAATCTCAACACACCATCTCCCCCTTTGGAGAAAACCTCTATGTTTTGGCCCTTGACTGAGTCCTTCATTCTAACCAAACTAGCATCTAAGTATTGTCTTTCCTTCACTTCCGAAACCAAGAAGGATTCAGAACTTCTCTGAACCCCTATACTACCTTCAGCAGAGTCAAATAACCTAACCCCCAATCTAGCCAAACGATGTACATCACGAGCCAACTCTTTCTTACCTTCTCCCACATTCGAAACACTACCCATGGACACTCTACTTAGGGCATCTGCCACGACATTGGCCTTGCCCAGATGGTACAGCACACTCATATCATAGTCCTTTAACAATTCTAACCATCGTCTCTACCTAAGATTTAATTCTCTATGGGTAAACACATACTGTAAACTCTTATGATCAATGAAAATATCAACATGGACACCATATAAATAGTGTCTCCAGATTTTCAAAGCAAACACAATAGCAGCCAACTCAAGGTCATGGGTGGGGTAATTTTTCTCATGGGATTTCAACTGTGTAGAAGCATAAGCTATAACCTTACCCTTCTGCATCAATATGCAACCTAACCCAACTCTCGAAGCATTACAGTACACCAAAAAACCATCAACACCATCAGGCAAAGTCAAAATAAGGGATGAAGTGAGTCGAGTCTTCAACTCCTAAAAACTCTTCTCACAAGATTTGGATCACAAGAACTTCACTTTCTTTTGGGTCAACTGAGTAATAGGAGATGCTATTGAGGAGAAAACCTAAACAAAATCGAAGTAATAGCCAGCTAAACCCAAGAAAATTTGGGTATCAGTTGGAGAAATAGGTCTAGGCCAATTTCTAACAGCTTTGGTCTTGTGGGAATCAACTCTAATACCTTGAAATAAATGATATGACCCAGAAAAGCAACTGACCTTAGCCAAAACTCACATTTACTGAACCGGGCAAATAACTTGTGATCTCTAAGGGTTTGCAATGCACTTTGGAGATGATCAAAATGTTCATTTTCTCTATGGGAGTACACCAGTATATCATCGATGAACACTATGATAAGCATATCCAGATATGATCTGAAAACTCGATTCATGAGGTCCATAAAAGCTGCTGGGGCATTAGTTAACCTGAAAGACCTACAAGAAACTCAAAATGGCCATAACGAGTTTAGAAAATGGTTTTCGGGATGTCACACTCCCTAACTTTGAGCTGATGATAGCCAGAACGAAGGTCTATCTTTGATTAATAACTTGCACCTTGCAATTGGTCAAAAGAATCATATATTCTCAGAAGGGGTTACTTATTTTTTACGATGACTTTATTAAGTTGGCGGTAATCAATGCACATACGCAAAGAGCCATCTTTCTTTCTCAAAAACAACATAGGAGCACCCCAAGGAGAAATACTGGGCCTTATGAAACTGTTATCTAGTAGATATTTGAATTTCTCTTTCAACTCCTTAAGTTCTGCAAGGGCCATACGGTAAGGAGGAATAGAAATGGGCTGAGTATCGGGAAGAAAATCAATCCCAAACTCTATCTATCTATTAGGAGGGATCCTTTGGAGATCATTCGTAAAGACATTAGAAAACTCATTGACGTAGTTAACAGACTGGAGAGTTAGAGTCTCAGACTTAGTGTCTTTGACTCTAACCAAATGGTAAATATACCCCTTGGAAATAAGCTTTCTAGCTTTAAGGTAAGACATAAAATGACTCTTGGGTGACACAGAATTCCCAGACCATTCAAACATGGATGTACCCAGAAATTAAAACTTGACCACTCGGGTCCAACAATCAATAGAGGCATAAGAACAATACAGATAGTCCATATCCAGAATCACGTCAAAATCTACCATGTCTAACTCAAACTGATCAGCCAATAAGACTCTTTAAAAATGGTAACAGGAAACTTTTTATACACTTTCTGGGGTAGAAACTAGTATAGGCTCAGGAATAATCTCAGGACTCATTTCAAAATTCACAGCAATCAAAGGTGTAACATATGAGAAAATAGATCCAGGATCCAACAAAGTATACATATCAAATTGAAATATACAAAGAATACCAGTAACAAGATCGGGAGAGTCCTCCTGTTCCTGGAGGGACAGTAAAGCATATAATCTATTCTGGAACTGCCCGCCAGCATAGCTAAAAGAGGCACCCTGAGCTGGGGCTGGGCAAGTCACTGGAACTGGAGCACTAACTGTTTGAGTTTGGGTCTGAGGGATCCTGGCAGCAGCTGAATCACCTCCATGCTGTTGTGGAGCCGGGGCCACGTTGGCCTGAATATTTGCAGTAACAGCATGGGCCAGCGCTTGAAAGGCTGGCGAAAATTCAGCATGAGACACGTTTTCATTCAATGGGTCAGCGGGTTGAGGTTGCTGACCATCATTATTTCTTCTCGCTCGACATGGAGGCATATTTCTGAAAGAGAAGAGCATGAATCAATAGCAGAGAGAGACACTTTAAGCACGATAAACTTCTAAAAGAAA
Source organism: Capsicum annuum (assembly GCF_002878395.1). Taxonomy (NCBI): domain Eukaryota; kingdom Viridiplantae; phylum Streptophyta; class Magnoliopsida; order Solanales; family Solanaceae; genus Capsicum; species Capsicum annuum. Next base: position 38,011 of record NW_025889971.1, on the reverse strand, counting down.
GAATCACACTTCTTCTTAAAATGTCTTGTAGCCTCTTGCTCATAGATGTGGTGTACTACACAACGATGATCAAGACTCTGGTTAACGCGGCTTGTCAGACTCCCTAGGACACCTTAAAACCTTAGGCTCTGATACCAAGTTCTTAACACCCCAGAAAATGGATCCCAGAATGTCACACGGTGCTTGAGGCTATGAGTAGCCCCAAGCTAACCCTTTCAGCCATTTTCATTCAGTTCAAGACAAATCAATGGGGTTTCCATAAATAACCCTTAAATATCAACAGAGTAATCATCATCCAAGAATAAAAGAATTTCAGAAAGATAACAAAATACGACTTATTAGTCAACTCCCAACATTGATACTAGTCTAACAAGCCTCTAAGAAAATCAATAAAACCAGGAAGCCATTGAGACATGCCCCAACTGACTCATACATAGTTATTAAATGTAAACAATTCTGTGAAACCAACATCAGACATCACGTCCTCTGAACATAAGGACTTACCCCAAGAGAGGATGTAGAACAGTGTGCCCAAAGAATCACTTTTGAACCTATAATTGAGCACCTAAACCTACATTCCAAGAAAATGCAGCACACATCCAAAGATGTGGGTCAGTACCATGGAAAGGAATCAAGTATATGGGGGTGTATGCAGTTGTATAAATATCATCATCATAAATATTTATAAGAAATATGCAGGATGTATGAAGACCCACATAGCCCAAAGAAAATCATCATACTCATGAGAGGATGAAATAAATACAATAACACATGTGAGTCATCATATAATTTGTCAGTTACTTTCAGTTCATCAAGAATATTAATTCTCATAATGTAAATATTATTTAAATCTTTTGAAAGAATAACTTTCACAATTACACTTTCAAATCACTTCACCATTCACCATAGACACAAGGAAACACGCACAAATTGGGAGATCCTATAACCGACATAAACTATTTGAGCTACATGGAGTCTAACGTACAACCCACGTTGGGTAGAGCCGTCCTATCTTTGCCATCAGAGTAGGGCTATCGATATCAAATCCACACAAACTAGTGATCACTATATAAATCTGAGGCTCACTCCTACATGGGCACATAGTTCTAGGGAAGTAAGGTCTCTTTATACCTCCCACACGGTGCTAAAGATTTCTCCTGTACTTAGCTCAGATCATTTCAACGACAATCCATAACACAACAATTTCAGTAATATATAAATATACATTAGGAGCCATCATACTTCCCATCTATCAAAATTAACCATGTTGTGGATTTCTTTCACACTCGAGTTCAAAACAACTCCATTAAGATCGAAAGGTCAAATCATTCAAAATATCTCAAATATTCAACATCAACGTGCTTATAACACACACTTTCTAAAAAAAACACAATTTCCAATGGGGATTCACCACCCAAATATCAAAATCATGATAAATATCATTCAAGATTCATGCTTTACATCACTACACATGTAAATTCATCTTTCAAAATCATAAACATTAAGATTTGATAACAATCATCATAAGATATGGGTTCATGCTTCAAATTCATAAAATATCAAATAAAAATCATGTCTTTGTAAAGAAAATTACTTTTGGGCACAAGAACGAAACCAAGTTCTTGTTGGAAAACCCCACATACCTTGAATGATGAACTTTAGATCGATACTCATTTTTGAGATGCTCATCGTGCCTTTGAATGATGGTTTTTGGAGTTCTTGAACTAGGAATCTTCAATAAATTTGTAGAATTAATTGTGAACTTTGGAGGTTCTTGAAGTTGGATGTAGGAGCTTAGGGTTTTCTTTTTGAGGGAGTTTGATGAAATATAACATATAATACTTCTAATAGGCTTTAATATAGGGTTTGGACGGATTTTGGGTGAGGGTTAATGACCAAAACGCCCCTAAAAATCAAAAAAAATCTCGAATCTGTCCTTTGGTTGACTGTTTTGATAGTCTGAAGTAGATCAACCATAACGTTTTACTCCAATATTCAAATTGGATGAAACCAATTTCATTAGAAAGAGGACTTGCAGAGCTTTCTGTTGATATATAATAGATCACCCAGATCATTATGTACAAGGAGTTATGATCATTTAAAGTTGAAGCAAAAATACACCAGGCCTCAGTACTTATTCCTGCACGTTTTACTGTTCACTACTATTCACGGTTCGATCGGAATGTTCATAACTCGCCGCTCGGGTGTCCGTTTTGGATGATCCACATATCGTTGGAAATCTAAGACATTTCGTATGGAAAATTTATAATTTATTCTAGAAGATAGAACCCAACATATTTACGCACAAAATTTCAATGAAAAATTTCACGGGGTACTACATTCACCTTACAAGTTACCAAACTAAACTAAATTCAAAATGAAAATTTCACATTTCAAGTACTTAAACACTTTCAAGTCACTAATTCATTTTACAAGTTACCAAACTAAACTAAATTCAAAATGAAAAGTCCACATTTGGAGTACCTACACTTAATCACTTTCATGTCAGTAATTCACTTTATAAGTTACCAAACAAAACCAAATTCAAAATGAAAAGTTCACACTTCAAGTACCTACACTTAAACACTTTCAAGTCATTAATTTTCCATACAAGTTACCAAACAAAACTAAATTCAAAATGAAAAGTTCACATGTCAAGTACCTATACTTAAATAATTTCAAGTCACTAATTCACCTTACAAGTAACCAAACTAAACAAAATTCAAAATGCAATGTTCACATTTCAAGTACATACACTTAAACACTTTCAAGTCACTAATTCACTTTACAAGTTACCAACTAAACTAAATTCAAAATGAAAAGTTAACATTTCAAGTACCTACATAAAATCACTTTCATGTCACTAATTCACCTTATAAGTTAGCATACTAAACTAAATTCGAAATGAAAAGTTCACATTTCAAGTACCTATACATAATCACTTTCAAGTCACTAAGTCAATTTACAAGTTACCAAACAAAACTAAATTCAAAATGAAAAGTTCATTTTTCAAGTACCTACACTTAATCAGTTTTAAGTCACTAAGTCAATTTACAAGTTACCAAACAAGACTAAATTCCATATGAAAAGTTCACATTTCAAGTACCAACACTTAATTCAGCTTACAAGTTACCAAACTAAAGTAAATTCATAATTAAAAATTTAAATTTCAAGTACCTACAATTCATCACTTTCAAGTCACTAATTCACTTTAAAAATTACAAACTAACGTAAATTCCAGATGAAAACCTCAAATTTTTTAAGTACCTACTCTTAAGCACGTTCAAGTCACTAATTCACTTTTCAAGTTAACCAAACTAAACAAAATTCTAAATAAAAAAGTTCACATTTTAAGTACCTACACTTAAACACTTTCAAGTCACTATTTCACCTTATAAGTTGTAAAACTAAACTAAATTTATAATGTAAAGTTCATATTACAAGTACCTACACTTAAACACTTTCAAGTCACTAATTCACTTTATAAGTTACTACACTATACTAAATTCAAAATGCAAAGTTCAAATTTAAAGTACCTACAATTCATCACTTTCAAGTCACTAATTCACTTACAAGTTACAAACTAAACTACATTCAAAATGAAAAGTTCACATTTCAAGTACCTACACCTAATCACTTTCAAGTCACTAATTCACTTTACAAGTTACCAAAATAAAGTAAATTCAAAATGAAAACTCACATTCCAAGTCCCTATACTTAATCACTTTAAAGTTTCTAATCCAATTTATAAGTTACCAAACTAAACTAAATTTTAAATGAAAAGTTCACATTTCAAATACCTAAAACACTTTTAAGTCACTAATTCACTTTACAAGTTACCAAAACTAAACTAAATCAAAAATGAAAAGTTCATATCTCAAGTACATAAACTTAAACACTTTGAAGCCACTAATAACTTTAAAATTTACAAAACTAAAGTAAATTTAAAATGAAAAGTTCACGTTTCAAGTACCTATACTTAAACACTTTCAAGTCACTAATTCACCTCACAAGTAACCAAACTAAACTAAGTTTAAAATGAAAAGTTCACATTTCAAGTACTTACACGTAAACACTTTCTAGTCACTAATTCACTTTACAAGTTACCAACTAAACTAAATTCAAAATGAAAAGTTAACATTGCAAGTACCTACACTAAATCACTTTCATGTCACTAATTCACTTTATAAGTTACCAAACTAAACTAAATTCGAAATAAAAAGTTCACATTTCAAGTACCTACACTTAATCACTTTCAAGTCACTAATTCACCTTACAAATTACCAAACTAAACTAAATTTAAATTGAAAAGTTCACATTTCAAGTACCTACACTTATTCACTTTCAAGTCACTAAGTCACTTTACAAGTTACCAAACAAAACTAAATTCCGAATAAAAATTTCACATTTGAAGTACCTACACTTAAACACTTTCAAGTAACTAACTCTGCTTACAAGTTTCCAAAGTAAACTAAATTTAAAATGAAAAGTTTAAATTTCAAGTACCTACAATTCATCAATTTCAAGTCACTAATTCACTTTACAAATTACAAACTAAACTAAATTCAAGATGAAAACCTCAAATTTTTTAAATAACTACACTTAAGCACTTTCAAGTCACTAATTCACTTTTCAAGTTAACAAAATTAAACTAAATTCAAAATAAAAAAGTTCACATTTCAAGTACCTACACTTAAATACTTTCAAGTCACTGTTTCACCTTACAAGTTGTCAAACAAAACTAAATTCAAAATGAAAAGTTCACATTACAAGTACCTAAACTTAAACACTTTCAAGTCACTAATTCAATTTACAAGTTACTAAACTAAACTAAATTCAAAATGCAATGTTCAAATTCAAAGAACCTACACTTACTCACTTTCAAGTTACGAAATAACTTTACAAGTTACCAAACTTAACCAAATTTAAAATGAAAAATTCACATTCAAATACCTAAACTTAAACACTTTCAAGTCACTAATTCACTTTACAAGTTACTAAAACTAAACTAAATCCAAAATGAAAAGTTCACATTTTAAGTACCTATACTTTAACACTTTGAAGCCAATAATGATCTTTACAATTTACAAAACTAAACTAAATTTAAAATGAAAAGTTCACATTTGAAGTACCTACACTTAAACACTTTCAAGTCACTAATTCACCTTACAAGTTACAAAACTAAACTAAATTTAAAATGAAAAGTTCACATTTCAAGTACTTACACTCAAACACTTTCAAGTGACTAATTCATTTTACAAGTTACCAAACTAAACAAAATTCAAAATGAAAAGTTCGCATTTCGAGAACGTACACTTATTCACTTTCATGTCACTAATTCACTTTATAAGTTATCAAACAAAACTAAATTCAAAGTGAAATTTCACCTTTTAAGTACCTACATTTAAACACTTTCAAGTCACTAATTTTCCTTACAAGTTTCCAGACAAAACTAAATAGAAAATGAAAAGTTCACATTTAAAGTACCTTTACTTAAACAATTTCAAGTCACTAATTCACCTTACAAGTTATCAAACTAAACTAAATTCAAAATGCAAAGTTCAAATTTGAAGTACCTATAATTCATCACTTTCCAGTCACTAATTCACTTTACAAGTTACCAAAGTAAACTAAATTCAAAATGATAAGTTAACATTTCAAGTACCTACACTAAATCACATTCATGTCACTAATTCACTTTATAAGTTACAAAACTAAACTACATTCGAAATGAAAAGTTTACATTTCAAGTACCTACAATTAATCACTTTCAAGTCACTAATTCACCTTACAAATTACCAAACTAAACTAAATTAAAAATGAAAAGTTCACATTTCAAGTACCTATACTTAAGCACTTTCAAGTCACTGAGTCAATTTACAAGTTACCAAACAAAACTAAATTCAAAATGAAAAGTTCACACTTCAAGTACCAACACTTAACCACTTTCAAGTAATTAATTCACCTTAAAAGTTACCAAACTAAACCAAATTTAAAATGAAAAGTTCAAATTTCAAGTACTTACACTTAAACAATTCAAGTCACAAATTCATTTTATAAGTTACCAAACAAAACTAAATTCAAAATGAAAAGTCCACATTTTGAGTACCTACAGTTAATAACTTTCATGTCACTAATTCAATTTATAAGTTACCAAACAAAACTAAATTCAAAATGAAAAGTTCACATCTCAAGTACCTAAACTTAAACACTTTCAAGTCACTCATTATCCTTACAAGTTACCAAACAAAACAAAATTCAAAATGAAAAGTTCACATTCCAAGTACCTATACTCAAACGATTTCAAGTCACTAATTCACCTTACAAGTTACCGAACTAAAGTAAATTCAAAATGCAAAGTTCACATTTCAAGTACCTACACTTAACACTTTCAAGTCACTAATTCACTTTACAAGTTAACAAACTAAACTAAATTCTAAATGAAAAGTTAACATTTCAAGTACCTACACTAAATCACTTTCATGTCACTAATTCACTTTATAAGTTACCAAACTAAACTAAACTCGGAATGAAGAGTTCACATTTCAAGTACATACACTTAATCACTTTTAAGTCACTAATTCACCTTACAAATTACCAAACTAAACTAAATTCAAAATGAAAAGTTCTCATTTCAAGTACCTACACTTAATTACTTTCAAGTCACTAAGTCACTTTACAAGTTACCAAACATAACAAAATTCAAAATGTAAAGTTCACATTTCAAGTACCTACACTTAAAGACTATCAAGTCACTAATTCATCTTACAAGTTACCAAACAAAACTAAATTCAATATGAAAAGTTCAAATTTCAAGTACCTATAATTCGTCACTAATTTTGTAACGCCCCGAAATTTGGTTCCGAGACGTCACACGGTGCTTAGGGTCACGAGTGACCCCAAGCTAACCCTTCTACTGGCATAACTCAAAAGCAACTAAATTAAAAGTATAAATCTATACAAATTTGCAGAAAATTACTCTTTTCTGAATATGATAGATACAAAACTGAATTTACAAGATTACAACTTTGCTTTTACAACCAAAACTAAAATGGAATTGTAACGCCCTGATTCCCATGAACTAGAATGCCACATGGTGCTCGTGATCCCGAGGGACCACAAGCTAACCCTTCAATGATATCCGTATTTGTTCACTGCATAATATAATACGATAAATGCAAAAACTGGCTAAATCTGGCCATAAGGTTCAAACATCTAAATATATAGTACTGAAAACTAAATACAAATACATCTGTCTGAAAAGCCTCTGCACTGTTTGAACTGTGGAGTTTAAAGGATAATTCTCCAACTAACTCCGTCTACTAAAATCATTAAAACACTGAAATAGAATTCCTCGGATGATGAGGACTCACTGCTGCATCCACTGCTACAAGATCTGACAGCTAAATATAGTCTGAATCTCACTCTTCTAAACCTATGGTGGGGAAAACACCATAGCGCGAATGCGTCAGTACAAAGAATGTACCGAGTTTGCATGGATAGGGTAACGTGAAATATAAGGCTTATGCATAAACATAACAATCTGAATAATATGTATTTGCTGGAATAAACATATATAAAAACTCTGCAGTTACCAATTTTAAAACATGTCGGATCAACAATACACCCATGGATGCATAAAGTACAACTGAAATTATCATGACACCGAATGTTACATTTGGAACACTGACACCCGAAAATAATAATACTGACAATAAGATACTGAGTATCTGAAGCTATTAAAGCTGACATCTGTACTTATCCATACTGAGAAATTGGATAACTAATATTACTGATATTTGATATTCAAATTCACCAACTTTGGAACACTGAACAACTGAATCTGAGATCAACCCTCATCTCGCAGAAAGTCTCTAAACTCAATGATAATGATAATGGTTAAATAATTTTGAGAGCAACCCTCATCTCGTAGGAAGTCTCTCTACTCAATGATAATGATAGCAATACTGGGAGGCCTGTATCTGACAGCCTCAACTTCTGAACATTAACTGAGTTCTTTTCTGAGACTGTTACTGAAACTATGGGAGTGATCATTTAACCGACATGCCCCACTTACCACAAGTGGGATCCAACCTGTACCCCAGCTGGAAGGGTGTCAATACCGTGCCACCAGTAAAGACAACTGCATAGGACCCTCTACTATCAGGACCTCAAACGAGAATGGTGGGATCCTCTACTGGCAGGACAACCGCCTCATCTAACACTCTACTCGCAGGATAGATGTCTCAACCTACGCTGGCGACATAGTTCTGGAGTATAAGGATTGCTACAAGGAATCAAACCCTCTACTCGCAGGAATGTTCCCATCCTTAGCTTGCTCGATACTGAATTCTACTCCCAACTGAAAGACACTTAACCGGTTCTTAACTGTACTTAACTGAACTAAATCTGTTCTCATATTATGATACTTTATCAATATGACAGAGTTTGCTTGATTTCGTTCTCTGACGGAGTATTTCTAAATGCCACTTACTTTTAATATAAGCTTACTATCTCACACAATGTACAGAGACCTGTAATGGAGTAAATTGATATGTAAGATTTCAGAGCTTTATGGCCCGAGTATTCGATAAAGAATGATTTTCGAGATTATTGAGTTTTTCCCCAAGTTTTGAAACTAATCGGGAGTTCATTGTTCATCGCTCGATTGAGATTACCGTGAAACTAACTCAGCTCTAGACTAGCAGACTATTTCAGGCATACGTACCCCCAGCACAAAATAGCATAAAGTAACACAAGATAGATAACTCATACACAACATGTCCATAGGCTATCATACGCAACACATAATTGAGGACTTCACACTTAGCAAATCAAATGGACTCATTTCTTCATATAAGTATCCAATCGAACACGTGGGGAGCATGCTTTGGGTCCACAGCAAATACTACGCAGTAATATCATAGTTACCTCAACAATTCATCATGGCATTCTATCATACACCCACAACGCACCATAAATTCAAGGAAATCAACTATCCATAGGAACAAAGCATGAATTTATCTTTTAAGACCTAATGAACCACAATGCATAGTTTCCTATTCTCTTAAATATTTTATCAAACATATCGTAGACATAAGTTGGGAATATGGATATGGCATGAAATCATAACTTGGATAACATGTCAAATACTTAATTCTTCTTCAGATAGGCATTTTAGGGCACCATTTAGGAATATACTTAACCTTACATGCACCATTTAGGGCATAGGTTTAATGCTCAATTTCATGCACCACAACACCATCATCCTTCAACTTCAATATCCACATTTCTCAATTCATAATCCAACTTACATTTAGAAAATATTTGACATATCAATCAATAGTAGGGATATATAATTCCCAATAACAATTATCAAGTCATAACAAGGAAATAATGGAATAGTAGTATAAATCAAGGCTTAACAATTTAAATCATCATATATTTATAATCAATTAATTTTGGAC
>NW_025889971.1:24518-25544 GCF_002878395.1 Capsicum annuum | reverse complement strand
TTGATGAAAATACTAGGAAGAGACTGTGATACTACACAGGATACTTACGAACTGAATCATGACTTAACATCTGAAACTGAAATTGATGCATGAACTGAGCTGAATTCACAGTTTAATTGGATACAAACACACTGCCTCTTGGAATGTACATACATATAAGACTATGGATAGTAAGACTAGCTAAAAAATTAAGAATCTATAGGAGCTTATCTCCTTGCTTGCTAAACTAGACTGCAGGCTATATGGACTGGATCGTACTGACTACCCATACTCGAATGGAGTATTTCTTCAGAAATTTTCTACGAAATTCTATTGACGTTAGGGAGAAAAGAGTTTTGGGCATGCTCTGAACAAGGCATTTGACTAAGGAATTACAACACTGATATAACTCTATAGCATGGAATATATTTATATAACTCATAAACTAGGATAGGTTTGCTAGGCCGTAGGCAATGCAACTTCTTACTTTGAAGCTTAGCATCACTTCTCAAATACTCTCTCAACTATACTATTACCCTTAAATACGATACTTATTTGATTTAACTTATAATTTTCATATTGACACTGTGAAATCTTTCTACTAAGGTCTAAACTAAACTAAATTCTCTCACCATGATCAATCTTAACACTAAATCACAAAATACAACATGCCAAACCACAATACTAGTCTAAACCATAAGGTTCAATATTCTATATCTTCTTAGAGCTTACACCCTAAGTATAACATGCCGTATCACTTCAATGACTAATTTAAAACTCTTGATATGGATTCACTAGTGCATATTGCATTCATCATCTTACACCCAACATGACATTCAAGCCTATCATTAAAAATCACATATAACTTTAAGGCTAATACCCCTAAAGGCATACTTCACATATTCTCTAAACCTTTATCAACAACAATTTTCTTGCACTATTCTTAAAAACATACACATAATTTCTAACTAACCATAACATGTATCAAAGACTTGGCCTCAATCTTACTTCACACTTTAGCCTTAGATACAAAAACAAAAATAATCT
>NW_025889971.1:8937-24418 GCF_002878395.1 Capsicum annuum | reverse complement strand
TTCAACTAACCATAACATGTATCAAAGACTTGGCCTCAATCTTACTTCACACTTTAGCCTTAGATACAAAAACAAAAATAATCTTTCTTAATGAGGGTCATCAACTCTCTCACATCTAAACCATTGCTTATCCACTATCATCACCACTATCTTAATATAGGAAGAGGTCACCGAAGGGCTAACACATATAAACCAGAAGCGCGAAAACTACAATACATAATATTAACACTTATCTTTGTCCTAAGGAATAAAATATCAAACGTATGGATTCATTAATGGAATCTAAGATGAGGGCATGCATGATATAATGCGAACTTTACTAGTATCATGCGTTTAAAAACTGGTCATACTTTGAAACATGATTTTATACTTATCATGATCTATTCAACATAAGACTGGAGTTCATAGATTCATAAGATATAACTCGAATCACAGAGTGAAGCTATTACATGCTTGCTAGAAGTTGAGAATGGGCTTGAGCACACATGATAGGTATAAGCATAGGCCTGTGGCATGGATTTGTCAAGCAAGTGATGGATTTGGTGTTGTAATGACTAAAATTCAAGGAATACTCTAGAGTAAGAAGAGATCACTATCTTATCATAACTCATTATTGACATATATCACAATCTAATTCTCAAAACTCGGTTTGGTTGTTCACTAACCATCTCCCCCTTAGGTCAAAGATGGTATCCTAAGTATGATGGTCTACTCCATATCCTCGAGATTAAGACATAATTTCATCATTCTATTATCTACACATAAATTCTAAACTCACAAGAATAAACTAATTTCAAACTTACCAACTTCATTCTTGAATAACCCATCCATATGTCATCCTTAACTTTCTAGCTTCAATAATCATCATCAAAGACTTACACTCTCATTTGCAACCATACCTACATCTCTAATCACATAATCATAACCTACCAAGATCACACCTCTATTCTTATTTTTTTTCCAAACCATGAGAATAATAATCATACTAAAAAAGCTCAACATCTTCAATCATAACTTCTTAACTTAGCTATCAAGAACATCATAAATTATCTAACTAGCCTTTCTCCACCTAGCAACTCAACGCTACCACTAACCACACAATATGCAATAATCCTTAAAAAATAATGCAGCCCCATAGCACCTTGGGCATACCTCTACATCATACTTAATTACAAACACATGATCTTACACTCTTGCATACACTATTCAGGCCTACTAGATCACCTCCATATAACTAGCATCAACCACCAAACTTTCAACAGTTCAAACTTAATGTCTACAGCTAAAAATGATTTACAACTCAATCTCACAAACAATTTTCACTTCAAAACTATAGAACACAACATTAAGAAAAACTAGTACACAATGACAATTGATCATAATCATATGGCCTATCTTATTCATAATCTGTTAACATATCCTCCTTCTTCACATCATTACTATTTACCTATCTTCATACCTAAATTACTTTAATAGCTCTATAAATTTCAACTAAACTTCATCTTGCAATCTCAGGAAACCCTAAAGTAACAATACTCAACCACCAAGTACTTCCATCAAATCCTATACTTTCTAACACAACAAATACCATCAATAACTCTTTTCATACTCCAAGCAAACAACAATCCACCTTAATTAATAATCTCCTTCTCTAACTTCACTAAACTAACAAACAAGGGTATATCACTTTCTTACTAATTCAGTCATAATAAAAAATTCAGCTATACATATTCAATAAATTGCCCTTCCCACCATTATTGCCACTATACTTCTAAACCCACAAGTTCAACTAACATAAGACTTTCAACTAAACATTACTACTTCTATCACTACACAGAAACCCACACTTTCAACTAACACTAGAACAACAAGATAAACAACAAGTTGCTAGTGAATCGAAATAGGCCTCACACGGCTTCACTAGACTTTGGTTTTGTATTTTGAACAAGAAAATTAGATGAATAACAAAGCAATTATGCTAATGAATTGAAAGAGCCCCACACGGCTTCACTAGACTTTGATTTTACACAAACATAATGACAACAAGATTACATAATACAATAGATAGAAACTTGACACACAACATTCAATGATCTAAAAATACACCTTACTCTGTCTTAATTGAATAACTCATAAGAATGAGGGCATAACTTTCAACTTAAGGAACTTAACACACTACAGACCTCCTCTCAAGCCCTTTGTGTAACTTTTGAAATTTCTGCTAGAAAATATAGAAGCATTACCTGGGGGAGAACTGGAGCTTGCGAATCATGTTATCTCAAGAATAATGCATAGAGGGAGAAGTATAGATTAACACTGTAGATTCTGAGGAGGAATCTGAAAGCACATCTAACTTTGGCTTAGTTCATGACTTTTATAAACATGAATAAAGTACTTCAATCTTCGAAACTCAAAAGCACATACAGGATACTTTCTAGCTCTCTTACAATCCCATAACTATCTATGGAGAATTATGCTTAACTGTTTCTGATACCTTGAAAATGAGGCAGAGTTGGCCAGAATAGAGTAAGATGAGAATCTATATAAGATTCTTAGAAAACCTTTTTATAGCACGATCTTAGACTTAAAAGAAGGCAAATATTTCCTAAATGCCCTTAGCCTCTCAAAGAAAAGTACAGATGTCTCCATACCATTCCGTAAGACTCTACTAGACACGACTTCATAGACACCCTAGGACACTTGAACTCTGTGCTCTTATACCAAGTTTGTAATGCCCCAAAATAAGATCTCGAGATGTAACACGGTGCTTAGGGTCACAAGTGACCCCAAGCTAACCCTTTTACTGGCATAACTCATAAGCAACTAAATTAAAAGTATAAATCTATACAAATTTGCAGAAAATAACTCTTTTCTGAATATGATAGATACAAAATTGAATTTACAAGATTACAAATCTGCTTTTACAACCAAAACTGAAATGGAATACATTAACTTTTATGGACTGTCTATGAACCCTCTACTAGTACTGACTATAGGTAGTCGGGTCATGACTCTCGATTACCCCAACTCAATATGACTGAATAATGAAAATACAACACTATCAACTCTGCATAACTAACCCAACCCCTTGAATCAAAATGAATTATCACCTGCTGACTGGATACCACAAACTGACTGGATCTGAAGGTACAACTAAACCTTATACCTACATTCTGAGAAAATATAGCCCATATACGAATATGTCGTTTAGTACCATGAAAAAGTATCGAGCATATGGGGTAAAATGCATATATAAAATAATATCTTAATATCATTATAGTTTATAAAATTATTCATGCTGATATTGTAACACCCCGATTAGCTGACCGAATTGCTACACGGTGCTCATGACCCCGAGGGACCACAAGCTAACCCACGACTGATATTTGTACCTGTATACTGCATATCATGATATAATATTGAGGAATACATAGAACTGTAAGGACATAAGGTTCAACTGAATAAAATCACGTAGGTGAAAATACCCAAAACAACTCAATCAGAAAGCTAAGTCTAAACATAAATCTAAATGTAAATCTGAAAGCCTCTGAACTATCTGAATAAGGAGTTGAAGGAACATGTCTGTCTCCAACTAACTCCGTAAAACTGAAATGAAGAAATAAATAAATGTATCAAATCATATTGTCTCGAATCAATGAGGACTCACTGCGTCTATGCGACTCGAATGCTACCGCTACTGCTGGGCTGGAGTTCGTGTCTCGGAACCTATGGTGTGGCATAAAAAAGAAAGAACCATAGCTCAAATGCGTCAGTACAACTGGAGTACTGAGTATACAAGAAAGGTAGACTAAACATAAAGGGTTTCATACATGAACAACACAGACTAACTAATATGAACGTGGGAGTGCAAACACACATATATAGAAACTGGGGCCATTAATACGTGATAGCATGACCTGTAATCTAACACATGGTTTACTAATAACTGTCATGACTGATACTAAAACTGATACCATGAACGACTGTACCTGACAGTCTTATATATACTGAAATCTGAAGAACGCCCTGAGTTCTTTTATTGAGACTGATACTGAAACTGTGGGAAGTAGTGTTTAACCGACATGCCCCATGTATACCATTATGGATGAGCTGGGGTCTAACTCTGCCCCAACTGAAGGGGTGTCAATACCGTGCCATGAGTAAGGATAGCCTATGAGTGACCCTTATTTGGTGGGTACTCAATAAGAACGGTGGGAACCCTAAATTGATGGGTTAAGCCACCTCATCAACCCTAATCTGATGGGTTAAGTTGTCTCAACCTACGCTGGCTACATAGTTCTAGAACACAAGGATGACTACTAAGAATTACACCCTGAACTAGCAGGTGAGTTCCCATCCTTGGGTTCACTCGGTGCTAACCTCTACTCCCATCTGGAGGAAGTGGACATGAATAACTGACTGTGCATGACTTAATCTTACTGAATTCCATTAACTGGTGGAATGTTACCGATATCTGACAACTGACTAAGATCATGAGGTTTTCCAAAGTAAAATGACTGACTCAAGTCTATGAAATCATAGCTTGAGTTCGGATATCGTGAAACATAACATGGCTCTAGACACAAATCTATAGTTTTTGGGTACAAGTACCCCCAGGCCTCGATAGGAGAAACTGACACACATGACATGACTTGATCACAAGATTTGAGTCCACAATTCACAATATCATAAGTAAGACTTTCATAATAAGAATGATTCTCAACAAACTATCACATGATCGGGAATGTACACAACATGTATATACTTCTATGGCTTCAATAACATGGTCATTCCATATCTCAACAATATCATAAGCATCTCGTACAACTTCTTCAATTCAAGACAATAGCACGAGGATCACGTTGAACATACACTTAGAACATGGAATAGTTAGTTAGGACTTATTATGTCATGAAAGCATGATTTCTATTCCCTTAGGTATTTTCTCAAACACATTACATGCATATCTTAGGCATAGGTGGATTTATCAAGATTACAAATATTCAACCACCAATTTCACATATTTATACGTTTAATACCACCATATCCTCACAATAAACATACAAAGATCCCATCATAGGCATCATCAAACCCCAACCACATGAACATCAACCACCAACAACATAAACATCATAATGAAAAAATTTAGAAGATGGTTCTTGAGCTTAATGGACGAAAGGAGTCCATGAATTAACTCACGGACACCTTAGAAGGAAGATTCTTGATGATTGACGGAGGAATTTCCTTGAAATCGGATTTTCAAGCTTAGTTACACAACCCTAGTTTTTTTTCTCTTTTAGTGCTCTTGGATGATGAGCTTTGAGATGATAATAGGGTTGTAATACGTTTAGAAGCTATATATTTTGTAGGGTTAAGTTTAGGGACATGTAAGGAGTGTTAAAAGACTTAATTACCCTTAAAATAACTCAAAACGGAGTGTTTTTGGAACCTGGAACTGACTTAGGTGGCGCCCAAGTGATTTCCTAAGCTAGGTTGGGCGGCGCCTAACCAATCGCCTATGTTTGGTTGGGCGGCACCTAACCAATCGCCTATACTTACTTTCTCTCACGAAAATGGGCATAACTTTTCGTTCGGGTATTGGATTAAGGCGAAATTTGTATAGTTAGAAAGGTAATTCAATTCTCTACAATTTGGTAGGTCCAAATCAGCCAAAATACCACATTAAGATCGAGTTATACTCATTCAAAGATGAACCTTGCAAAATAGAACACTAAAACTTGATGGATTCAAAAACTCTTAGCTTGTATTACCTTAAGTGACTCATATGAACATGCTTAATACATCATAAGCTATCCTATCACTAGGATATTCATTGTAAGTCATGTACTCAAGTATGAATCACAGGATAGGAGATTTCACATGTAGGAATACTTATTCACTTCCTAGCTTAGAAACATACAGGGTATTACAGTATCTCCCCCTTGGGAACATTCATCCTCAAATGAGAATTTACTGAGAAGGGATACAAGACAATAGAACATGAACTGAACATGAAGAACTAAAACTTGATCTCATGACTAACATGCTAAACATACTAAACTCATGCATATTTGATGCATGGATAACTGACACATGAATGCATGACTGAGTATGAAACGATTAATAGGTACCAATTTAATATTGGAAACATAAACGTGAAACTGATAAGATTAAGGAGAACTGTTACCTTGATCTTTATCTGAATTTGCCGGGAAGAAGTGAGGATACTTGGTACGCATATCTTCTTCTGCTTCCCAAGTAGCTCCCTCATGACACTGATTTCGCCAAAGAACCTTGACTAGAGGGACTTCTTTGTTCCTCAATCTACGAGTCTGATAATCTAAGATTTTGACTGGAATCTCTTCATAGGAGAGGCTGTTATGAATGTCGATGCTCTGAATAGGGACAACAACTGCTGGGTCGCCTATGCACTTCTTTTGCAAAGAGACATGGAATACTGGATGGACTGAGGCTAGATCTGAAGGCAACTCAAGCTCATAAGCTACCTTGCCGAAGTGACAATGAATTCTGAAGGGACCGGCATATTGGGGACTGAGTTTCCCTTTCTTAACGAACCTCTTCACTCCCTTTATGGGAGAGATCTTAAGATAGACATAGTCATTTACCTCTAACTCAAGATCTTTTCTATGAACATCTGCATAGGACTTCTATCGGCTCTGAGTCTGAGTAGCTTGGAGTCTCTCTCTGATCAACTAAATTTTATCTAAGGCGTCGAATACTAAGTCAGGACCTATGATTGAGGCCTCACTAACATCAAACCAACCAATTGGAGATCTACATCTCCTACCATAGAGAGCTTCGAATGGAGCCATCTGAATATTAGAATGATAGCTATTGTTGTATGCAAACTCAATCAAAGGCAAGTGGTCTTCCCAACTTCCCTTGAAGTCAATTGCACACACCCTTATCATATCTTCAAGAGTCTAAATGGTTCTCTCTACTTAACCATCTGTCTGAGGACAAAATGCTATGCTGAGATGGACTTGGGTACCGAGACCCTTTTGGAATGCTTTCCAAAAGTAAGAAGTAAACTGGGTACCTCTATCTGAGATGATAGATAGTGGAACACCGTGTAACCTGACTAACTCCCTAATATAGAGTTTGGCATAATCCTCAGTGAAATAAGAAGTACAAACAAGAAGGAAATAAGCTGACTTGGTCATTCTATCTATAATGACCCAGACTGAATCATGCTGATGACGAGTTCTAGGAAAACTCATCACGAAGTCCATGTTAACTTCTTCCTACTTCCAAGTAGGAATGGTGAACTCTTGCATGGAACCACTAGGTTTCTGATGCTCTATCTTAACCTGCTGATATGTAGAGAACTTATTCACAAACTCTGCAACATCTCTCTTTATCCCATTCCACCAATAGATCTCCCGCATGTCGTGGTACATCTTAGTAGCCCCTGGATGAATAGAGTATCGCGCACCATCCGCTTCTGCAAAAATTCAGTGCCTTAATTCGTCTATACCTGGAACATATAGACGACCCTGATAATGAAGAACACCATCTTCCCCTTGGGAGAAAACCTCGACTTTCTGATTCTGAACTGACTTTTTGAGCTTGAAAAGGCTAGGATTCCTGTCTTATTTCTCTTTCACCTCGGAAACTAGAGATGAATCTAAACTACTATGAACACATACACCATTCTCTAAAGAATCAACTAAGTGAACTCCTAGTCTGGCAAGCTGATGTATCTCCTGAGCCATCTTTTTCTTACTATCCTCAACATGAGAAATACCACCCATGGAGAGTCGACTGAGAGCGTCGGCCATAACATTGGCCTTGCCCGAATGTTAAAGAACACTTATGTCGTAATCTTTTGAGAGCTCTAACCACCTTCTCCGGTGAAGATTGAGATCTTTCTGGGAAAAGACATACTGGAGGCTTTTATGGTCCGTGAAGATATCTACATGAACCCATAGAGATAATGCCTCCAAATCTTCAAGGCAAAAACTACCGCTGCTAACTCAAGATCATGAGTAGGATAATTCTTCTCATGTTACTTTAATTATCTGGAGGTGTAGGCTATGACCTTACCATGCTGCATAAGGACATAACCTAAACCCACTCTGGATGTATCACAATAGACTACAAAATCGTTTGAACCATCTGGAATAGCTAGAACTGGAGCTGAGGTGAGTCGAGTCTTCAACTCATGAAAGCTCTTCTCGCATGAATATGACCACTGAAACTTAATCTTCTTCTGAGTCAATCTGGACATGGGAGATACAATAAAAGAAAATCCCTCAACAAACCGTCTGTAATTGCCAGCCAAACCCGAGAAATTCCTAATATCTGATAGAGATACGGGTCTGGGCCAGTTTCTTACTGCCTTAATTTTCTAAGGATCTACTCTAATGCCATCACCGAAAACAATATGGCCAAGGAATGCTACTGATCTTAGCCTAAATTTGCACTTGCTGAACTTAGCAAATAACTGGTGATCCCTGAGAGTCTGAAGAACAATCCTGAGATGGTCTGCATGATCACGCTCTATGCGAGAATAGACTAGCATATCATCTATAAATACTATGACAAACATATCTAAATACTGCTTGAACACACGGTTCATCAAATCCATAAAGGCTGCAGGGGCATTGGTATGACCAAATGACATGACTAAAAATTCAAAGTGACCATATCGAGTATAGAAAGCTGTCTTCAGAATGTCATATTCTCTAACTCTGAGCTGATGATAGCCTAATCTGAGGTCTATCATAGAGAAGTAACTAACACCCTGAAGTTGGTTGAATAGATCATCAATCCTGGTAAGAGGATATTTGTTCTTAACCGTGACCTTGTTGAGTTGACGTTAATCAATACACATCCTGAGAGAACCGTCTTCTTGCACACGAATAATACTGGCGCACCCCATGAGGAAATGCTAGGTCTGATGAATCCCTTATCTAAGAGATCCTTCAACTAATTTTTTTAGTTTTTTGAGTTTTGTTGGTGCCACTCTATATGGTTGAATAGAAATAGGTTGAGTATCCGAAAGAAGGTCTATCCCGAAGTCTATTTCCCTTTTAGGAGGAATGCCTGGAAGATCTTCGGGAAAGACATCTAAGTATTCATTAACAACAGGGACTGTTTCGAGGCTTGGAGATTCAGAACTAGAATCTTTAACATGAACGAGATGATACACACACCCCTTAGAGATCATTTTCCTTGCCCGAAGGTAGGAAACAAGTTTACCCCTGAACGAACTTAGTCATCTTAGCTCTATTGTCTGCAACCACATGAGGAACATACGTGGCTAGCTGAGTAAATTTGAGAGAATAATCCCTAACCATCATATTCCCCTGTTCGAGGCTGATGAACTCAAGAACTTTGGCTTCTCTAAGCTCTTGGGGAAAGAATCTGTCTAAAAAGGCCATGACAAATTCCTCCCACTCGATAGGGCCTGTATCATCTAACCTCTCAGACTTCCACTATTTGTACCAATCATGAGCAACATCCTGTAACTAGTAGGCAACTAACTCAGCACTCTCAATAGAAGTAACACCAATGATGTCAATGACCTTCTGGACTTGGTCAATGAACTCCTGAGGGTCCTCATCAAACTTAGACCCATGGAAAGATGGAGGGTTCATCCGGGTGAAATCCTGAACCCTAGATGCTTTGGGATTGGGCACTGGATTGGCCAGAATAACTGGTGGCCATTTATTCTGTGCAGCCGTGGACTGAGCAAGTGTGGTAAATACGGCTCTATACTCCGCATGGGAAACATGTTTTTCGAAAGGATCTTCAGGCTGAGGAGCTGGCTGGTTTTTTCTCTTTGGGGCCATGGTCTGGAATAAGAGAAGAATGGATTAGACTGAGAGTTTAACTTGTGATTATACTCACTAGCATGACATGAATAATAAAGAAAGGGGACTATTTCTAAAACATCTTATAGCCTCACGCACATAAATGTGGCGTCCAACATACCCATGTACAAGACTCTACTAAATGCGGCTTTCAGACTTCCTAGGGCTCTATGGAACCTTATGCTCTAATACCAAGTTTATAACACCCCGATTCGCTGAACCGGAATGCTACATGGTGCTCATGTCCCCGAGGGACCACAAGCTAACCCATGACTGATATCTATACTTGTATACTTCAAATCATGATATAATAATGTGGAATACATAGAACTGTAAGGCCATAAGGTTCAAATGAATAAAATCATGTGGGTGAAAATACCCAAAATAGCTCAATCTGAAAGCTAAGTCTGAACGTAAATCTGAAAGGCTTTAAACTATCTGAATAAGGAGTTGAAGGAACATGTTCCAACTAACTCCGTAAAACTGAACTGAAGAAATAAATAAATATATCAAATCATATTGTCCTTGAATCAATGAGGACTCACTGTGTCTCTGCGACTAGAATGGTACCGCTACTGTTGGGCTGGAGTTCCTATCTCAAAACCTATTGTGTAACATAAAAAGAAAGCACCATAGCGCAAATACGTCAATACAACTAGAGTACTGAGTATACGAGGAAGGTACGCTGAACATAAAGGGTTTCATGCATGAACAACACTGACTGATTAATATGAACGTGGGAGTGCAAACACACATATATAGGAACTAGGACCGTGAATACGTGATAGCATGACCAGTAAGCTAATACATAGTTTACTGATAACTGTCATGACTGATACTAAAACTGATAACATAGACGACTGTATCTGACAATCCTTTATATACTGAAATATGAAGAACGCCCTGAGTTCTTTTATTGAGACTGATACTAAAACTGTAGGAAGTAGTGTTTAACCGAAATACCCCATGTATGCCGTTATGGATAAGCTGGGATCCAATCTCTGCCCTGACCGGAGGGGTGTTAATACCGTGCCACGGATAAGGACAGCCTATGAGTGATCCTTATCTGGCAGGTACTCAAGGAGAAAGGTGCGAACCCTAAACTGATAGGTTAAGCAACCTCATCAACCCTAATCTGACGGGCTAAGATGTCTCAACCTATGCTAGCTATGTAGTTCTGGAACACAAGGATGACTACTAAGAAAAACACCCTTAACTGGCGGGTGAGTTCCCATCCTGGGGTTTACTATGCGCTAACGTCTACTCCCATCTGGAGGGACTGGACATGAATAACTGACTGCACAAGACTTAATCTTACTAAATTTCATTGACTGGCGGAATGTTACCAATATTTGACAACTGACTAAGATCATGAGGTTTTCCTGATTCACATGACAGACTGAAGTCTATGGAATCATCGTTTGTGTTCAGATATCGTGAAACATGACATGGCTCAAGGCACACAGCTATATTTTTCGAGTACAAGTACCTCCAGGACTCGATAAGAGGAAACTGACACACATGACATGACTTGATCACAAGATTTGAGTCCACAATTCACAATATCATAAGTAAGGCTTTCATAATAAGAATGATTCTCAACAAACTATCACATAATCGGGTATGCACACAACATTTATATACTTGCATGGCTTCAATAACATGGTCATTCCATATCGCAACAATATCATGAGCATCTCGTACAACTTCTTCAATTCAAGACAATAGCACGGGGATCATGTTGAACATAAACTTAGAACATGGAATAATCAATTAGGACTTATTAGTTCAAAAAAGCATGATTTTTATTCCCTTAGGTATTTTCTCAAACACCTTATATGTATATCTTAGGCATAGGTGGATTTATCAAGATTACAAATATTCAACCACCAATTTCACATATTTATACGTTAAATACCACCATATCCTCATAATAAACATACAAAGATCCCATCTTAGGCATCATCAAACTCCAACCACATGAACATCAACCACCAACAACATAAACATTATAATGAAAAAATTTAAAAGATGGTTCTTGAGCTTCATGGACGAAAGGAGTCCATGAATCAACTCACGCATACCTTAGAAGGAAGATTCTTGATGATTGATGGAGGAATTTCCTTGAAATTGGATCTTCAAGCTCAGTTACGCAACCCTAGTTGTTTTTCTCTTTTAGTGCTCTTGGATGATGAGATTTGAGATGATAATAGGGTTGTAATATGTTTAGAAGCTATATATTTCGTAGGGTTAAGTTTAGGGACGTCTAAGGAGTGTAAAAGACTTAATTACCCTAAAATAACTCAAAGTGGAGTGTTTTTCGCACCAGGAACTGACTTAGGTAGCGCCCAAGTGATTTCCAAAGCTAGGTTGGGCGGCATCTAACCAATCGCCTATGTTTGCTTGGGCAGTGCCTAACCAATCGCCTATCCTTACTGTCTCTCATAAAAATGGGCATAACTTTTTGCTCGGGTATTGGATTAAGGTGAAATTGGTATCATTGGAAAGCTAATTCGAGTCTTTACAATTTGGTGGGTCTAAATCAGCCAAAATACCACATTAACATCGATTTATACTCTTTCAAAGATGACCCTTGAAAAATCAAACACTAAAACTTAATGGATTCAAAAACTCTTAGCTTGTATTACCTTAAGTGTCTCATATGAACATGCTTAATGCATCATAAGCTATCCTATCACTAGGATATTTATTGTATGTCATGTACTCAAGTATGAATCACAGGATAGGAGATTTCATATGTAGGAATACTTATTCACTTCCTTGCTTAGAAATATGCGGGGTATTACAGATATAGATGACTCACTTAGTTCGAATTAAATCATCAAAATCATAGATGAATAACACATGTAAATTAAAAAAGTGAGTCATTACAATACATTCTCAATTCACTTTCATCTCAATTTCAAATCATCAAACAATCAAATCTCATGTCAATTCTCTTTAGAATATATTCATTAAATCTTTTAAGAATAATTAATTTCTCAAACTCAGCCTTTTAAGCAAATATGTTTTCATCTCAGATAGAAGAGTACACACACACACATTGGGAGTCTCTTACAACCGACATAAATCATGTGAGCTACATGGGTCCAACGTCCAACCCATGTTGGGGAGAGCTGTCCTATCCTTGCCATCGGAGTAGGACCTTAATCATTCTTTTCACTAGTGATCACTATATCAATTAGACTTAGGCTGACATCCTACGGGGGCATGTAGTTCTACGGAAGTACCAAGCACAGCTATACCTCCCACTCAATGCTAAAGACAGACTTAACTCAGATCTTTTTAAAAGAAAATCCAAAACAACACAATTCAACAATTCATAACAGGAGCCATAATGCTACCCCTTTATCATAATCAATAAAATGGATTTCTTTTCTCATCTCGGTTTCAAAAACAACCCTTTTTACAACCAAAAGGTCAAAGCTTCTTTATCATCTCAAATCATTTAAACTCAAGGTATTTATAAAATATGATTTTCACAAAATAATAATCTCAAATTGGGTTTCAAAAACCCATACATCAATATCACCATAAAACCTTCTAAAGTTTCATACTTTATGACATAAGCACAAAAATAATCACTTAAAACTTAAAATTTCAGCCTTATAATCATACATCTTGGTAAACAAAATTAGCTTTGGGATTCAAATCTCATTGTGCCTATAGCACATAATTTCTCAAAGTAAAATCTCAATTAGGACTCAAGGTCTCATACATCAAAATCATATTAAATTTTCTCAAGATTCATGTTTTTCATCATAAATATATATAACTTACTATAAAATCTAAAAAATTCAGCTTTATGTACAAAAATGTCATCATTCTCATTCAATTCAACTTCCAAAACATAGAGAGTATCATAATCTCATGTAAAACCATATAGAGTATAAATTTATGCTTCAAATTCATATCAAAACATGTCAAATCATGTATATTCATAAAAGAAAAAACAATTTGGGCACAAGAACAAAAGGGTGTTTTTGTTGAAAAATCCCACATACCTTAAACTTGAAGCTTTGAATGAACTCTTAACCTTGGGACTCTATTTGTGAAAATAATGAGAGTTTCTTGTAGCCCACGGAATGGGAATTCCGAATCTCGAAGAATTATTGAAAACTCATGGTTGAATCTTAAGATATTTGAATTTTTAGGTTGAAACCATAATGAATGTTCTTGGTGATTTTGAGAGAAAGTAAACTTATTTTGGTTATGGGAGTTTAATCCCGTGTTATAGACATATATAGGGGTGTTTTTGGTACTTGGAAGTGAGGTATGCGGTGCACAACCCATGGCAGACCTTAAGGTGTGCATTGCACTCCTTATGGTAGACATTTAAGTATGCCTCGCACTCCCAATCGCACACATTTGATTGGGCGGCGCATTTCCCATCGCACACCCTTATTGTCTCTCATGAAAATGGACATAACTCTTTGCTCGGGTATCGAATTTTTACGAAATTGGTATCGTTGGAAAGCTAATTCAATTATTGACAATTTCATAGGTATTAGGATGAAAACTTCCATATATATTAAGAGATATACATGTTTGAAGTTGACCCTTGTAGATTCGAATGTCAAACTTTGGATGAATCAATTGGTCTTAGCTCAACTTTGTTCTAGGTCATTGCTATGAACATTTTTCACCTCTAAACTACTCCATAGACTAGGATAATGATCATGTAACTTGTATTCATGTGAGAATCACTTGTATTAGAGCTTAGATGCGCAGGAACGATGGTTAGAATTCTAGCACGAAAATATGGGGTATTACATTATCTCCCTCTTAGAAATATTCGTCCTCGAATGTGGATAATTAACCTGAAACATAGACGAATATTAATCTTCAAGATATCATGTGTAACTGATAGAACTGAATCACTGGATCTCAAGAATAATGAGCTACTGAACTGTTCTGCAAGTGCTTGAATCCTCAAGAAACATAACTATATGGCTAAGATAGAAATGAGAGTGTCAACTTATGAGTAACCATTACTTTGCACTGGATCTGATCTCATCAGAAAGGATGAGAGGTTTATGACATGACAACTCTGGGCATTACAACATCCCACTCTTGGGATCGTTCGTCCCCGAATGATAATAATTTGATGAAAATAGTAGGAAGAGACAATGATACTACATCGGATACATACAAACTAAATCATGATTTAATATCTAAAACTAAAACTGATGCATGAACTAAGCTGAATTCATAGTTTAATAGGACACAAACACATTGCCTCTTGGAATGTACATACGTATAAGACTGCGGATAGTAAGACTAGCTGGAAAATTAAGAATCTATAGGAGCTTATATCCTTTCTTGCTAAACTAGATTGCAGACTATATGGTCTGGATCATACTGACTACCCATACGCAAATGGAGTATTTCTTCAACACTTTTCTACAAAATTCTATTGACATTAGGGAGCAAAGAATTTTGGGCATGCTCTGAAAATACATTTCAAGTACCTACACTTAAACACTTTCAAGTCACTATTTTGCCTTACAAGTTGTCAAACTAAACTAAATTAAAAATGAAAATTTCACATTACAAGTACCTACAATTAAACATGTTCAAGTCACTAATTCACTTTACAAGTTACTAAACTAAACTAAATT
>NW_025889971.1:0-5937 GCF_002878395.1 Capsicum annuum | reverse complement strand
AAGTACCCACACTTAATCACTTTCAAGTTACTAATTCACTTTAAAAGCTACCAAACTAAACTAAATTTTAAATGAAAAGTTCACATTTCAAATACCTAAACTTAAAACACTTTCAAGTCACTAATTCACTTTACAAGTTACCAAAACTAAACTAAATCCAAAATGAAAAGTTCACATTTCAAGTACCTTCAATTAAACACTTTCAAGTCACTAATTCACTTTACAAGTTACCAAACTAACTAAATACAAAATGAAAAGTTAACATTTCAAGTACCTACACTAAATCACTTTCATGTCACTAATTCAATTTATAAGTTACCAAACTAAACTACATTCAAAATGAAATGTACACATTTCAAGTACCTACACTAAATCACTTTCAAGTCACTAATTCACTTTTAAAATTAACAAACTAAACTATATTCAAAATAAAAAAATTCACATTTCAAGTACCTACACTTAAACACTTTCAAGTTAATATTTCACCTTACAAGTTATCAAACTAAACTAAATTCAAAATAAAAAGTTCACATTACAAGTACGTACACTTATACACTTTCAAGTCACTAATTCACTTTACAAGTTACTAAACTAAACTAAATTCACAATGCAAAGTTCAAATTTAAAGTACCTACAATTCATCACTTTCAACTCACTAATTCACTTACAAGTAACAAACTAAACTATATTCAAGATGAAAACCTTAAATTTTTCAAGTACCTACACTTAAACAATTTAAAGTCACTAATTTACTTTTCAAGTTACCTAACTAAACTAAATTCAAAATAAAATTGTTCACATTTCAAGTACCTACTCTTAAACACTTTCAAGTCACTATTTCACCTTATAAGTTATCAAATTAAACTAAATTCAAAATGAAAAGTTCACATTACAAGTACCTACACTTAAACACTTCCAAGTCACTAATTCACTTTACAGGTCACTAAACTAAACTAAATTCAAAATGCAAAGTTCAAATTAAAATTACCTACATTTCATCACTTTTAAGCCACTAATTCACTTACAAGTTAAAAACTGAACAACATAAAAAATGAAAAGTTCACATTTCAAGTACCTACTGTTTATTACTTTTAAGTCACTAGTTCACTTTACATGTTCCCAAACTAAACAAACTTCTAAATGAAAAATTCATATTTCAAGTAGTTAAAGCTAATCACTTTCATGTCACTAATTCGCTTTATAGGTTAACAAACATATCTAAATTATAAATGAAAAGTTCACATTTCGTTTACCTACACTTAAACACTTTCAAGTCACTAATAATCCTTACAAGTTACCAAACAAAACTAAATTTAAAATGAAAATTTCACATTTCAAGTACCTACACTTAAGCAATTTCAAGTCAATAATTCACCTTAGAAGTTACCAAACTAAACTAAATTCAAAATGCAAAGTTCACATTTCAAGTACATACACTTAAACACTTTCAAGTCAATAATTTACTTTACTAGTTACCAAACTAAACTAAATTGAAAATGAAAAGTTAACATTTCAAGTACCTACCCTAAATCACTTTCATGTCACTAATGCACTTTATAAGTTACCAAACTAAACTACATTCGAAATGAAACGTTCACATTTCAAGTACCTACACTTAAATACTTTCAAGTCACTATTTCCCCTTACAAGTTATAAAACTAAACTAAATTCAAAATGAAAAGTTCACATTACAAGTACCTACACTTAAACACTTTAAAGTCACTAATTCACTTTACAAGCTTCTAAACTAAACTAAATTCTCAATGCAAAGTTCAAATTTAAAGTACCTACAATTCATCACTTTCGAGTCACTAATTCATTTACAAGTTACAAACTAAACTACATTCAAGAGGAAAACCTCAAATTTTTTTAGTACCTACACTTAAACACTTTCAAGTCACTAATTTACTTTTCAAGTTACCAAACTAAACTAAATTCAAAATTAAAAAGTTCACATTTCAAGTACCTATACTTAAAAACTTTGAAGTCACTATTTCACCTTATATGTAATCAAACTAAACTAAATTCAAAATGAAAAGTTCACGTTAGAAGTACCTACACTTAAACACTTCCAAGTCACTAATTCACTTTACAAGTTACTAAACTAAACTAAATTCAAGTTCAAATTTAAAGTACCTAAAATTCATCGCTTTCAAGCCACGAATTCACTTACAAGTTACAAACTAAACTATATTCAAAATGAAGATTTCACATTTCTAGTACTTACAATTAATCACTTTCAAGTCACTAATTCACTTTACAAGTTACGAAACCAAACTGAATTCAAAATGAAAATTCACATTCCAAGTACCTACACTCAAATTACTTTCAAGTTACTAATTCACTATACATGTTACCAAACTAAACTAAATTTAAAATGAAAAGTTCATATTACAAATACCTAAACTTAAACACTTTCAAGTCACCAATTCACTTGACAAGTTACCAAAACTAAACTAAATCCAAAATGAAAAGATCACATTTCAAGTAACTACACTTAAACACTTCGAAGCAACTAATTAACTTTACTATTTACAAAACTAAACTGAATTTAAAATGAAAAGTTCACCTTTCAAGTACCTATACTTAAACACTTTCAAGTCACTAATTCACATTACAAGTTACCAAACTAAACTAAATTTAAAATGAAAAGTTCACATTTCAAGTACTTACTCTTAAACACTTTCAAGTCACTAATTCACTTTACAAGTTACTAAACTAAAAAAAATTCACAATGCAAAGTTCAAATTTAAAGTACCTTCAATTCATCACTTTCAAGTCACTAATTCTTTTACAAGTTACAAACTAAACTACATTCAAGATGAAAACCTCAAATTTTTCAAGTACCTACACTTAAACACTTTCAAGTGATTAATTTACTTTTCAAGTTACCAAACAAAACTAAATTCAAAATTAAAAAGTTCACATTTCAAGTACCTACACTTAAACACTTTCAAGTCACTATTTCACCTTAGAAGTAATCAAACTAAACTAAATTCAAAATGAAAAGTTCACATTAGAAGTACCTACACTTAAACACTTCCAAGTCACTAATTCACTTTACAAGTCACTAAACTAAACTAAATTCAAAATGCAAAGTTCAAATTTAAGGTACCTACAATTCATCACTTTGAAGCCACTAATTCACTTACAAGTTACAAACTAAACTACATTCAAAAATAAAAGTTCACATTTCTAGTACCTACAATTAATCACTTTCAAGTCACTAATTCACTTGACAAGTTACCAAACAAAACTAAATTCAAAATGAAAATTCACATTCCAAGTACCTACACTTAATCACTTTCAAGTTACTTATTCACTTTTAAAGTTACCAAACTAAACTAAATTCAAAATAAAAAAAATTCACGTTTCAAGTAGCTACACTTAAACACTTTCAAGTCACTATTTCACCTTACAAGTTATAAAACTAAACTAAATTCTAAATGAAAAGTTCAAATTACAAGTAACTACACTTAACACTTTCAAGTCACTAATTCATTTTACAAGTTACTAAACTAAACTGAATTCATAATGAAGAGTTCAAATTTAAAGTACCTACAATTCATCACTTTCAAGTCACTAATTGCTTTACAAGTTACAAACTAAACTACATTTAAGATGAAAACCTCAAATTTTTCAAGTACCTAAAAGTAAATACTTTCAAGTCACTAATTTACTGTTAAAGTTACCAAACTAAACTAAATTCAAAATTAAAAAATTAACACTTCAAGTATCTACACATAAACACTTTCAAGTCACTATTTCACCTTATAAGTAATCAAACTAACCTAAATTCAAAATGAAAAGTTCACATTAGAAGTACCTACACTTAAATACTTCCAAGTCACAAATTCACTTTACAAGTTACTAAACTAATCTAAATTCAAAATGCACAGTTCAAATCTAAAGTACCTACAATTCATCACTTTCAAGCCACTAATTCACTTACAAGTTACAAACTAAACGACATTCAAAATGAAAACTTCACATTTCAAGTACCTACAATTAATCATTTTCAAGTTACTACTTCACTTTACAAGTTACCAAACTAAACTAAATTCAAAATGAAAATTCACATTCCAAGTACCTACGCTTAATCACTTTCAAGTTGCTAATTCACTTTACAAGTTACCAAATTAAACAAAATTTAAAATGAAAAGTTCACATTAGAAATACCTAAACTTAAACACTTTCAAGTCACTAATTAAGTTTATAAGTTACCAAAACTAAACTAAATACAAAATGAAAAGTTCACAATTCAAGTACCTACACTTAAACACTTTAAAGCCACTAATTAACTTTACTATTTACAAAACTAAAGTAAATTTAAAAAGAAAATTCACATTTCAAGTACCTATGCTTAAGCACTTTCAAGTCACTAATTCACATTAAAAGATACCAAACTAAACTAAATTTAAAATGAAAAGTTCACATTTCAAGTACTTACTCTTGAACACTTTCAAGTCACAAATTCATTTTACAATTTACCAAAATAACTAAATTCAAACTGAAAACTCCACATTTCGAGTACCTAAACTTAACCACTTCCATGTCACTAATTCACTTTATAAATTACCAAACAAAACTAAATTCAAAAAGAAAAGTTCACATTTCAAGTAACTACACTTAAACAGTTTCAAGTCACTAATTGTCCTTACCAGTAACCAAACAAAACTAAATTCAAAATGAAAAGTTCACTTTTCAAGAACCTATACTTAAACAATTTCAAGTCACTAATTAACCTTACAAGTTTCCGAACTAATGAAAAGTTCACATTTCAAGTACCTACACTTACATCACTTTCAACTCACTATTTCACTTTACAAGTTATCAAACTAAATTAAATTCAAAATGAAAAGTTCACATTTCCAGTTCCTACACTTAAGCAATTTCAAGTCACTAATTCGCTTTACAAGTTACCAAACTAAATTAAATTCAAAATGAAAAGTTCATATTTCAAGTACCAATACTAAATCACTTTCATGTCACTAACTCACTTTATAAGTTACCAAACTAAACTAAATTCCAAATGAAAAGTTGACATTTGAAGTACCTATAGTTAATCACATTTAGGTCACTAATTCAATTTATAACTTACCAAACTAAACTAAATTCAAAAAGAAAACTTCACATTTCGAGTACCAACACTTAAACACTTTCAAGTCACTAATAATCCTTACAAGTTACCAAACAAAACTAAATTTAAAATGAAAATTTCCTATTCCAAGTACCTATACTTAAGCAATTTCAAGTCAATAATTCACCTTACAAGTTACCAAACTAAACTAAATTAAAATGCAAAGTTCACATTTCAAGTACCTACACTTAAACACTTTCAAGTCACTAATTCACTTTACTAGTTACCAAACTAAAATAAATTCTAATTGAAAAGTTAACATTTCAAGTACCTGCCCTAAATCACTTTCATTTCACTAATTCACTTTATAAGTTACCAAACTAAACTATATTCGAAATGAAATGTTCACATTTCACGTACCTGCACTAAATCACTATCAAGTTACTAATTCACTTTTCAAGTTACCAAACTAAATAAATTCAAAATAAAAAAAATTCACATTTCAAGTAGCTACACTTAAACACTTTCAAGTCACTATTTCACCTCACAAATTATAAAACTAAACTAAATTCAAAATGAAAAGTTCACATTACAAGTACCTAAACTTAAACACTTTCAAGTCACTAATTTACTTTATAAGTTAATAAACTAAATTAAATTCACAATGCAAAGTTCAAATTTAAAGTACCTACAATTCATCACTTTCAAGTCACTAATTCACTTACAAGTTACAAACTAAAATACATTCAGGATGAGAACCTCAAATTTTTCAAGTACCTAAACTTAAACACTGTCAACTCACTAATTTATTTTTCATGTTACCAAACTAAACTAAATTCAAAATTAAAAAGTTCACA